>NC_142806.1:552477-739977 GCF_049724085.1 Artemia sp. Qi Xiang Cuo | reverse complement strand
AAAATTGATCATCTTTAATGGTCTCAATTTTCTAGAGCAGCCAAAAAGACCAAACCAATAAAAAACTTCCTGGAAATACCAAGAGATGCTTCTTTCTTGTTCCGATAAATTGGCTCTTTGCAATGTTGTGGGATTGCAAGGTGCCTTTATATCCCACTTCTGAGAGCCAATTTACCTAACGAGTATTATAGTTGGAAGAGACGTGGGCTGGACGAATGTGCAAGCCCACCTATGAAGGAAAAATCGACAGAGATATATGGCCAAATTATTATCCCTTTCCGAAGGATATAGATACAATGAACCTAACTTCTACCAAACATCTGAACAACGGAGAACAGAAATTTCGACATTCTTATCGAATAAAACACAAAACAAATAATTGATCTGGGCCATAGATTGGAGTAAGCCAGAATACATCAATGGTAAAACGGGAAATCTTCATCTCCTTGGGAAAAGACCTCATGGGAAAGCATCTAAGGTTTCGAAACTTAACCTATTTAAAAAATTTTCTAACATTATGAAATTAGCGATAGGTTTCGTTTTATCTAAAGATCTAAAACGAGCTGTCTTCTACTTTGACGCCAAAATGGTGACACGTCCGTACAGAAAGCTAAAACAGCTTTTCAAATGGCTTTTCAAATGGCATTCCAAACAAGCAAACTTGGAAGATGGGCTGGTCAACACCCGATAATTAGTAAATTCAGTATTCAAGAAAACAAAATTACAGTAACGTCACCAACTACCTGACTCCCAAGTCCCACACAAGGACCCTAACTTCCAGGGGCCCCAACTCTCCCCCTCCGGGCCCCCCACCAACTTTTTTCTGTCTTGACGTAAATTTGTTTGACTTTCAAATTTTTCAATTAAAATAAAAACAATTACATGTTAAAATTATAAAAGATATTATAAAAACACTCGTTATATTTTATTATTCTAGACTTATTCGACGAAAAGACCAAGGACTTGGGCAGGTGACAGACCCATCGGAATAGCAATGTCAGGGTGGGGAATAGATGATGATCTGTTTACTTATACTTTCCAACACGTGAACATTACGGTCCCATCTACTGTCGTGCCCCAAGAAGTTCAACGAACAATGGAGTTTGTTGGACTCCAGGATCCATCGCGCCCCAGGAAGTTCAACAAACAATTAAGTTTTTGGGAGTGGAGTCTCCAAGGTCAATCGTGCCCCAGGAAGTTCAACAATCAATGGAATCTGTGTGAGTGGAATCTCCAGGACATGTGAACAAGAACGTCATGGAAAACACCGTAAATAGAAAACACCCCGAGTCCTCAGGAATTGACCAGCTCTTCTCTTGAAAACGTAAGAAAAAATGAATTTATTTTCCCCTCTTCTTTGTGTGTGTGTGTGTGCGTGTCAGTGTTTAAGTGTGTGTAAATGTGTGCTATTAACAAAATTCGTAATTTATTATACACAACTTTGATAAATAATGCTATTAACAAATTCTGTTATTTTTTATGCAAGTGTTTGATAAAAAAAAACATAAATACAAATCTAATTAAAAAAAAATTGAGGAGGGTATTACAGCTGCGATTAGACTTTCCTCAAAGAAAAAATACATTCATTTTAGTTAAAAAATCGACTACCTTCCCTGGCTCTGAACTAGAATGTCATTGATAATAGTCCATCCTCACCAGAAAAATCAGAATATGCTAGTGAAGTTAATAATTCCCCAGGATTTCCAGTTTACAACAGAAAAGCAGCCTCCCCCATGACCGGTGGCAAAGTAGACAAAGATGATGACGTTATCATCAAAGAGGAAGATGACGATAAGGATGTTTTTATCTTCGAGGAAGAACATGACCATGAATATTGTTACCCTGAAACTACACACTACGTGCACACCATTTTTGAATTTTGAGTGTTGATTTGTAGAATTGTTTAGAAAATTGATTAAACTGTTGTAATGGTTGAATTGAAAATCAAGTATTATGCAGTACGCATCGAGACATGGCTCATTGTAGAAAGAAAAGGCCAGGACGGATAGTCCAAGTAATTGAGAGGCAAATTTTTAAATAGCTGCACGGAAAAATGGCGGGAGTAGGTACGACTCTTATTGGACAAATACTTGTTTGTTAGGTTTTAGAAGGGAACAATTGTCTTGGGTCTCAGGCTGGTTGAGCAAGAATTTAAAACTGACATAGGATCGTTAGATTGCCTGGAATGAGAGGCAAACGAGGCAAGCCTACCTGAGGTCTTAAGAAAGTTGACCAATAAATTAGAATTGACACATGACCGTTCATTTGCTCGAAATAACAGGCGAACAATCGTTTAAAGCCATCTTCATCTTCCAAATAGTACCTATTCATCGCCTAAGCTCAGCCCCGCCTTCTAAAAAAAATTCTGAGAACAGCTTTATAGTGAACTATAGTGAATTGGGTCCTGTGCAACGCGGTGCAGGACTTGAAAATACCGTCACATCCCCGAAACTACGTGAATTTTATTTGTTAGAATATGCTCTAGAGCACATAAAAACACAGGGTAGTGTTCAATCCTCCTGAGGAGGACCTAGTTGACAGCTGATATTTTAGCGGACCCTGTCAATATTTTCCATACTAATATCAACTAAATTCGAGCACTTACTGAGATTCAGATTCAGAATTAGGGAAATCAGGAAGAGATTTAGGCATCAGTTAATCAAAAAGTTGTTCACAAAAAGTGACGTCAGGGGATATATTTTAGTTTGATTTTTTAACCGGCAATCAAACTTTTTAATCTGGCTTAAATGAATTTGACGGTAAATTTTTCAATTGCGTCAATAATATTAATATCTAATTTGGACGCATTTAATCAGAAGGGAAGTGGGTCCTCAATTTTATACTTTGAACATATGGATCTGAATCTCAACAGATTAAAAAAAATATTATTTTAAGGGGAGCGGGTAGTAACCGACAAATAAAATGCAACTCGGACTTGTCTACTACAGGGGGGGGGGGGGGTCAGGGTTTCAATTTTGGGACGGGTTTGCATTGTTTTAAATATGTGCTTTTGGCAGCAGCGCATAAACTTTGAAAAATGAGGCTTTAATGAAAAATCTCAACAAACTTGCGCGTAAAGGTAGAGAAATTTTCCCTGAAGTAAATTTTGATTGTTTCAAGGGCAAGTATTCGATGTCTTTAAAAGAAATAACTATGTTTGAAAAAGCAAATGAAAATCTTTGCTTGGAGGTGGTTGTTCTTCAATATGACACGAAATTTGTGGATGGGGGAAAGATACCAAATAAAAAGGAGTTTTATATTCAGTCAGGACACCGTTGGTAGATACTGTAAAAAATTTGGTTTGGATTGTCAATGAACCCCCCGGAGATGTAAACGCATACGGTCATTTTTTCCCCGTTACTGCAACAAGTCGACTGTTGGCTTAAGGCGAGAAAAAAGGGGAACGTCACTATTGTCCAATGTGTCTTTCCCCATTTAAAACTGAATGAACATTCAAAGATCATTTGAAATATTGCAAACCTCATACCAATCAAAGAGTAGAAATGCTGGCAGGAAACAAAACCGCTTTACAATTTAATTGCAAACTAGAGACGCGTTAATTTTCTACCCAGTTCTGCTTTTATACACTATTGTTATAGATCCGAATGAAACCAATGCTTTTATACACCACTCTTTTTGATCTGGCCTAAGTCGAAAAGGGAGATTATAGAATAATGCTTCTTTTTCCATGACTAAACTTATGGATTTATTTTTTATATATTTTTTGAAGTAAAAGTAAAGATCTGAAACATTAAATCAAATATGAATAGAATTAGAGACGAATGATTGTTCAAGTGCAAATAAGTTATAGTGTTTTGATAATACACTTGTTTCTTCCGATTATGTTCTCTTCTTTATACATTCAACGTTTCAACATCAATTACCTTAAATTTCATTCATATTTAAGGAAAACCCTTTGACATCCTTCAAGTGAAACAAGAAAATTCAGATAGTGGAGATGAAAACACGCCAACAAGTACACTATGTTTGAAGTGCATTTCCATTATCCGAAGATAAAGAAGCACAATTTATAGAATGTACACTTCGAGTTGAAAAATCGAATAGTTTTGTGAGGAATTGGGACTACGAAGCGCAATGTAACGAACTTGATTCTAGATTTGCCCTTTTTTAAATGCTTCTAAACACCATTGTTTTTTATCCAAATGAAACCAACCTTTTATAATGTTCATATAGTATATTACTTTCCCTTTTTTTTGGAAATGAGGTAATTCTCTCAAGCTCATAACTTATGACGGGTAACACTCATAGCTTATGAATTAATGAATGAATTTAATTAATAACCTGTCTTACAATCAACAGAAAAAGACAAGGCACAAACAAGAAAAGAACGAAAAAGCAAAAGAGGCAAGAAACATAAATACAAACAGAAAGAACTAAATAATAACATAGCTATTCGAGAATCTGGGCCCACTCGTGATCCAAAAGCTCGAGTTTTTTCACTTGATTCTGAAAAACCTCCTCCACGGCACTCAGAGGCTCAACAATTCCCATGAAACATTAAGATCTGGAACACTAAATCAAATATGAATAGAATTACAGACGAATGATTGTTCAAGTGCAAATAAGTTATAGTGTTTTGATCATACACTATTGTTTTTTCCGATTATTTTCTATTCTTTATACATTCAACGTTTCAACATCAATTACCTTAAATTTAATTCATATTTAAGGAAAACCCTTCGACATCCTTCAAGCGAAACAGGAAAATTCAGATAGTGGAGATGAAAACACCCCAGCCAGTATACGATGTTTGGAGTGCATTTCCATTAACCGAAGATGAAGAAGTAAAACTTATAGAATGTGCCCTTCGAGTTGACAAATGGGATAGTTTTGTGAAGAACTGGGACCACAAAGCATAATGTTACGAACTTGATTCTAGATTTGCCCTTTGTTAAATGCTTTTATACAGCACTGTTTTTGATAAGAATAAAACCAATGCTTTTATAAACCATTCTTTTTATCTAGCTTAAGTCGAAAGGGGGGTTAATAGACTAATGCTTCTTTCCCAAGACTAACTTACTGATTTTATTTGATATTTAATTACATTATTTGAATGAGGAGCAAAACTGAGGGACTTATCATCCCTAGCCTCCCAGCAGTCTCTTCCCTCCAACTTTTTGTCAAAATGACATGAAACATGTCTTATTTTATCACATGCAAATAACCATCATAGTAACACGCATTAATCTTTGTAATCCCACACTAGAACAACTGTGCAGAGAAAATATACACCCACATATTATAAAATCTGACATTACGAACTCCTTGAAAAGCCTTAACTTCTCAACCAAACTAAAAGAGTATCTAATATACAAACACGATAATCCTGAGAACAACCAAATTTTTGGATTAAAATTCACGACCCCAAACATATTAAAACCAGAAAATCACACGACAACGCCCTTAGAAAGTCCTACATTCCAACCACAATAAACTCAATTCAAAAAGTAAAAACATTGAACAAAAAATCCCGTAAATAAAATAATTTAACAAATGGAGCTCCCAAATTTTTTCTTAAAAACAGTATCAAAGTGGCCACACCATGTGCATTAACAGCCGACGGGTATCTAAATCCTGATTGGCTAATCAGAAAAGCAAAAATGGCGTCCAGAATGTTGATTAACAGCATCGTAAAATTAATAAGTGAAAAGACATTTGTAAATATTTTATTTTAGCAAAATCCGAACAATTAACATGAAAAGGCAAAAACCTTTTCATGAATGAAAAAAATGAATAGTAAGAATTAATTTACAAAGCTCTTTCAACCAATTTCTAAAGATTCCTTATAAATTTCACTAAAATATATCTAGGATATTAGGCAATGCACTTCTAATCAGTAAACATTAAAAGTGTAAGAAAAATTTTCAAAATTCTTATTAAGAACCAAAAATTAAGATCCAACTAAGTAAACATAGCCTAGCCTACAAATGGCTGAATTTTAAATAAGACCATTTACAAGGAATATAGTACACCCCAAAACAAAATGAAGAACACTTATTAATTAAACATATATAAGATAAGCACTCATCCAACTGAAGAAAAGAATGAAATGAACCATTAAGATAATTAAAAAAGGGCACTCTTGATTAAAAGGTCATTTTGAAATACATAAGAAAAGTAACTTAAAAATAATCCTAATATAAAACAAACAAAAAACTTACTGTTCTGCTATAATATAATATAAAATGGCATACCCAATTATCTCAACCAAAGTGTGCGCCTCAAGCGTCATTCTTAAAATGGCGTCCATTTGAACAAAGAAATTCCGTTTCTAAACCCAAGGTCAATCAAAACAAAGGAAAATTTAATCTTTCATAATATATAAAAGATACACTTTTGAACAAAACTAAATACATAAAAAACATAATTAAGAACACAAAAAACCTTAATAATCTATAAACAAAAAGAGAATAGCATTTTTTTAAATACAAATAACAATATTAAGTATGAACGATCCTTTAGAAACGGCAGATTTTTCAAAACTCTGCCGCATGACTTTAAACATTTGCAAGATAATAGTTGATTTGGCTTGTATGTATATAATCCAACAATTAAGTTATACCAAATAACAACCTATAGCTACCAAAGATTTGTTAAAATTTGTCAAATCAACAGCCTAGGATAAGTATGTCTAACTTACAAAGTAGGTTTATCTCTAGTTCTCAAGAAACATGAAATATGCTAACAATCTAGTTAATGACTTGTAACCTAACAAAAAATACTTTCAACAACATCAACCAAACTTTTCTTTTTCTATAAAAAGGTGGGACCCTCTTACCCAAAAGCAGGCTCATACAAGCTCAAATCCAATTTACAAGCCAATTTAAAATTAAATATGGACATTAACTAAATATTGTTGAGTATGCAGACTCACAATTTAAACAAATTATGACATTTATTTGTTAATGATGCCAGTAGTCTGATTATTTCTAAGCCTTAACAGACTCTATAGTTCTACGTCCAGGTTAGAAATGGATATGGACTTTAAAAAAAATTTATTTAAATAAACATCAGTATGAATTGGGTAAACAAAACAATATTTACCATCAAATGTTTCAAACACAGGTCAAATAAGTAGTTCTCATTAACATACCTAACTAATGTCAACATTAATTTTAGAAACCAAAATGATGATCAGATCAATAATGATGAGCCTTTTCATTCTACATATAAAAGCTCAGGACATAGTAAAACATGGATTAATATTTAGGCACGAAAATTCACTTCTAGCCATCCACAATGCATGGAAGATATTCATGAAACTAGATCCAAAACCTTTTAAAACCTTATTCCTCCAAGTAATGAGACTAGAGAGAAATACAAATAAACTAAAGAATCAATCTTTCAATTTCTAAGATCGGACAAAGGATTGCAAGCAAGTAAAAGCTTCCAAAAATAAAAAGAGGATATATCATTTCCCATAATCCCAAACTTGAAATCAAAAAACCTAATAGATGATTTTGATAAGAAAATGGCCAAAATAGATAAAGCAATAGGAATAAGCGCAAAAGCATAGACAAAAAAGATCAATAGAGAATCACCCATCCTCCTAATGTAAAAAAGAACCACATCACGACACAAGAATTCCAATTCAACCCCTTGTGAAAGAAAGAAAATTTTATGATGGAAACTATGCTCTGATAAATGAAATACCAAATATATGGAACTTTCTCAAAGGACCAAACACATGGAACTTTCTCAAGGGACTATGGAACAAAAAAGTCTTAGTAAAAATCTGTGATGACGCATCAATTCCTAAGATAAACACTAAGGTCACAACGAATCCCCAAGACACTATGCAGTCCAGTACACCTAAATCTAGAATACAAAACACTCGACCAACCCAAGTTGAAGCAGACGAATTTCGTAAGGATACATCAAAAGCCACTCCACCTCCAATTCAAATAACCACAGTCAAGTCGAATTAGGTCTTAAAAGAAAGAAAAATACCAGGGATAATAAATGGAACTGAAGGAATAGAAATACTGCCAATTCTACAAACAATGTAAGTAAACGAATACACAAGTTAAAATGTCAATATTTTTGTAGAAAAAGAAATTCAACAATAAATATAGATGGATATAACAAAACCACAATACCCCTAAATGTCACAACAAAGAAGACAATAACCACCACCCCGGAACCTATAGAATCTACATAAGAAATAATAACCATTATCCAAGGACCTATAGAATTGGATACATCAATCTCTGAAACCACAACCAATTACTCCCAGAATTGAGCAAGAAAAATGCCCTAAAATTATCAAATCATCAAACCTTCTTAATATTGTACAGACAAAGGTTGCAAACACTATTTGAACTATTCAATACTAAAATACAAAAACTCAAACAAAGTACAACAAGAATATTTGAAGTCTTCTTCAGGAAAAGCAGATATCGAAGGTCCACCAGCTTAATACCAATCATCGGTTAACTTGCCTCACGATTCTTTGGGTTATCAACCGATGAAGACTTAAACATATTAAGAGAAAATGTAAAAAAAAAATGAACACATCAATGAACACCACACTACACGTTCAGAAAATACAAGCAAGCATAGCCAGCTACCAAAACGACAAGATCGAAGCAATTTCCAAGAAAATTTCAAGGACAGTCAATACAATGAATTATTTGAAAAATCAAGTGGACCGCGTATTATCAAATTATGGATTAACACTAATATCAATAGACATCATAACTATGTCGTTACTAAATTTAGCTACAGATGTGAGTAAATTTGAATTTGCTTTATTTGCGTTAACAGGCGGAACATTATCACATGACTTAGTTGACCCAACTAGCTTAAAAAATATCCTAGATGAGATTAAAACCCACCTAATATTCGGTTCTCCATTTACCAGTGGAACCAGAAGTTGTTAACCTATTCCTATATTACACCAAACTAAAAGTACATGTAACAGAAATAAACGAACAACTTTTTGCGGTAGTAATGATACCCCTAATCAATCAACAATCGATATATGATCTATATAAAATTTCTACCTTTCCTGTTAATATTAAAGAAACCAATTCCTTTGTAAGCATTGTGCCAGAGGCAGAATATTTACTAATTGACCAAGACAGAAGGAAATATGCATTAGCAAATGCACAAGACTTAAAAGAATGTCCCATTCAAAAACTTGGTCTGCCAACATACATTACCTATCTACAATATAAAAATAGGATCATGTATGTTGGATATTTTTCTGAAGGAATCCCAACAGGAGGACATCCCAAGTTCGTGCAAAGCACTTATTGGAAATACAAGACGAGATATTTATCAACCTCAGAAATGACCTATGGTTATTTACTGTCCCTAAACTGACTATTGGAACCATTTCCTGCTACAACAATACTGAGAAAATAGACCCAAGCTACCGAACTGAACTATTATTACAGGATGTGGGAACCATAACAGTCAAACAAGGTTGCCGCCTGGTAACTAAGGAAACTAAGGTGCAAACACCACTAATTACGACAAGCACAAACATGATAAATCCAAAAATAGTAATTTTTCAGGGAATAAATCAATCATTCACAATCCCAAATATAAATAATAAGGAAATAAAAAAATATCTGGACAAAAATAGATAACATAAAGGGCACAGTGCCACTGGCAAAAATAAAAGAGGCATTGGATTCCCAGATACCAATCTTCACTAATGAAGATCAAAGACTAGAATATGTTGAGAACCTATATGGACTATTCTCACCCAACTCATGGTACAACATTATTATAACAATATCCTTGGTATTTCTTGTTTCATTAACAATAAAAGCCTTATTAACCATGAACTATGGTAAGCTCTTAAAAATACGCAACAAAAGACCCATACAAGAAGAAATTAATGCTCAAGAATTAGATCAATAAATCCGTCAGCTCCTGACGATAACTAAGCCTTACAGATTAGGGGTATATTATATAATACAAGAGAGACAAGAGGTCCTCTCTTGTAGTTGCCAATATCCAAAACCTGTTGTAATTAAATATTGTTAATTTACTGTTTAAATAACATACATCAACAATAAAGAAGGGACCAAAAGTTATACCAATGAAGACCTCTATTATTAATTATAGTAATGTAATTTTAAAATATACTCTTGTGCTTTATGTAACCCTGTAACTATTCCACCACGATAATGTAATAAGTGGTGAAGACAGTGCTTATATGTAACCATTGTATTTTACAAGCTACATACAATATATGTAACCATTGTATTTTACAAGCTACATACAATATATGTAACTATTTTAGTAACATACAGATACGTAACTACGTAGTTTTATAATATTATTAGTGTTTGATACTTTTTCTTTTTTTAAATATTTTATAACTTCCTTTTATGCATGTTATAACATGTTATTGAACACAAATCTGCCTAGAATTTTTATTATAGGAACTGGCATGTCACTAAGATACCAACATGGTCATAATCAATATAACATCTTTGTCATAATTCGTCAATCACCAAACAACCCAAAGAAGATTGATTGTTGATATTTCCCAGTCATGCTGATCATCATTGCAAAGGACACCCTGTCATCATAAAGAAACTACGTTAAAATCATGTTGTTCCCCATCTTGTAGAAAACCTAGAATACAAGAACAACTCAACAAAGAGGAATCATGAGCAGAAGATTACAATCTCACAATAGAAGAAACATATACCAGACTAACTGGAAGTCACACGTGTGCAGACCAACTCCAAGTATCCAAGATATTCAAATGAAGACATATCCCAGCGAAACAATCAAATAAAAGCCTAGTCATATAAGACATGAAGAAAAAGAAAACCAACTTCCAGTAGAAAATTTATAAGAACAATTTCATCAAAAACAAAGATAAGATATACCTTATGTAAACTTCAATCTTTAATAAATAAACATTAAATCCAGATAGTTTCTTGACATATGCCTTGATATGCAAACATTGAAAAAAACAGGGAACCAGTGAAAACTTTTTACACTAATTTAAAAGTTATAGACTATTACGAATTTCAAGTTTAATTATGGTAATAAAGGGGAAAAGGACTAAAGTTTGCTTTTGCAATAAGAACAATAATTTAATCAAAATCAACAAGTGGCCAGTGTAGATAAGAGACATGTAGAATTATGGCAAGATGTGAACAGAACAGATTATAAAAATGTGCAAAAAAATTAAAGTGACAAATTAAGTGAACAAGATTAATATGCCAGAAAACCAGTGAAAATTGTGACTCTTTTTTATGCTATGTTCTTCAAGTTTAGTAACCATGTATGTACATAATTTGAAATACCAAGCATCAATTGGACAAAGCTATGTTTAAATCTTGTAATCCTAAAAAAAATATTCTAAACCCAAAATAAAATAAAACGTAAGAAAAAATAATTGAAGCTTGGTATTTGAGTGTATTTAAAATGTTACTTTATATTTAAGTAACTTTATTATGATCAAAATTGTAGGAATATAATCTAATGAATATTATCGTAATTTTAAACAAAAAATCAAAATTTATAATATTAATCCCCCATGGCAAATAAAATGTATTCCTTTTATATATTAAATAAATAAAAAAAGTTTTTTAACCAAAGTAAGGAGCGACATTAAAACTTAAAACGAACAGAAATTATTCCGTATATGAAAGGGACTGTCCCCTCCTCAACGCCTCGCTCTTTACGCTAAAGTTTTTTTATTGTTTTAAAAAAAAAAGTTGTGAGATAGAGTCATATTATTGTAATGCCTCTGTTGCATAAACTGGGGATTTCAAAAACGGGTCAGATTCGTTTCGCGGAGGTCAACTATGGACCTTAACTAATGACACGTTGGCGGTTGCTAGCTTCTCCCATGGGAGGCCAGTGTGTTCGAAGGGGGGTGAGTTATTTTTGTTGGCCTGACGAAACTTTGACGATTGAGATTCTCAGTTCATCCCATTACTTCATGACTCCTGTCAGCACAGCCCAAATATTGCCAAGTTATCACAAAGGACCAGACAGACTTGTCTTTTTTCATAGGATTGTCTGATGGTATTGATGGTAAGTGGTAACTATATTTAGTACCCCGTGTTCCCTTATATATATCGAGTTCTAGAGACAACCATATAATTCAAAGCTAGATTCATCATTTTTTTTTTCCATGTAATTGTGAGCTAAGAATAGTTGTGTTACAAAGAAGCCAAATGCCATAAATTATGTGTGACAGTATAGATTTTGGGCTATGCTAAACTTACCTAACGAGTCAATCTGAGTTTTGATATAAAATTTGCTACAAAATCCTTTGTATAATCTGATTGTTTGTTTTAAATTTAATTTTCTTAGTTCCTCATTTTGATTTTTTTTATTATTATTGTTTTGCTTCCTGTTTGCAATTTGTTTCATTTGCAACAGGTTATTTGCAAGAGACCTCTTCAGAGAAATTGAATGCAAAGCGTGGTTTTCATTGCCTTTACGATATTTAAACTGTTGTTTTTTTGGTTTTAGATCTGCCAAGTCTGCTCCATTGGCACAAATACCAGTCTACGTCGTAGTGATAATTAACTCATCCATGTGTGTAACTCTTGTAGAACTTTTTACAGTAGATACATAGACCACAGAATTCCACCCTGCTCAACGAAAAATAACTGCAACCTACGAAGATCCAACGCCCACTAGAATATTTAACTATTGTCGCCGAAAAAAACTGAAGACTTTGATGAAGACTACATCATAAAAACGGAAAGCAGCAACTTAAATTTTTTGAGTGTTATTGCGTGGTTTATATTTGTTTAGTGTTTTGTGTATATGGCCACTGGCTTTTCAATACATTAAGACGCAAATACAAAGTTTAGAAATACTACTTTTTATTAAGATAAGGAATATATCCTGCCAGGTTTCTGCTTAACGGGAAATTGAGAAATCACCACTTCCTAGTTATTGCGTCTGTCGAGTAAAGGAAGGTGTGGTTGATAAAAAATGTGTAAAAGATACATTTTATGGGAAGGGGTAGACTGATACTAACCTTATGCTGGACTGACTTCTGGTCCGTTGTATTAGAAATACCTTGGAATTTTGTCGAATCATTGTAATTATCTAAATATCCTATTATATATTATCGTCGTGTTCTGAGACTTGTAGTTTACTTGGGACAGCCAGTCTGTGTTGCCCCTTATGCCGCATTTCGCGGCATTACGCCGCGATTCTTAGAAAGATGTCGCATAAAAATTTGATCCTGACACACGCCGCAATTATGCCTCGAAATGACTTTTTATACCACATTTGTTCCCGTATGTAAGATTTGTCCAACTTTAAGTTTCTTATCTTTCGCAAATGCCTTTGTTGCATAAACTGGGGATTTCAAAAACGTGTCCGACTCGTTTCGCAGAAGTCAACTACGGACCTTAATTAATGACCCGTCGGCGGTCGGCAGCTTGTCCCCTGGGAGGCCAGTGTGTTCGAAGGGGGTTGAGTTATTTTTGCGGGTTCGACGAAACTTTGACGTTTGAGATTCTCAGTTCATCTCATGACTTCATGACCTCTGTCAGCTCAGCCCATATGTTTTCAAGTTAGCAATAAGGACCAGACAGACTTGTCTTATTTCATAGGATTGTCTGATGGTAAGTAGTAACTATACTTAGTACCCCGTGTTCCCCTATATATGTCGAGTTCTAGAGACATTCATATAATTCAAAGCTAGATTCATCATTTTTTTTCCATGTAATTGTGAGCTAAGAATAGTTGTATTACAAAGAAGCCAAATGCCAGAAATTATGTGAGACAGTATAGATTTTGGGCTATGCTAAACTTACATAAAGTGTCAATCTGAGTTTTCATATAAAATTTGCCACAAAATCCTGTGTATAATCTGATGGTTTGTTTTAAATTTAATTTTCTTAGTTCCTCATTTTGATTTTTTTTTATTATTATTATTTTGCTTCCTGTTTGCAATTTGTTTCATTTGCAACAGGTTATTTGCAAGAGACCTCTTCAAAGAAATTGAATGCAAAGCGTGGTTTTCATTGCCTTTACGATATTTAAACTGTTGTTTTTTTGGTTTTAGATCTGCCAAGTCTGCTCCATTGGCACAAATACCAGTCTACGTCGTAGTGATAATCAACTCATCCATGTGTGTAACTCTTGTAGAACTTTTTACAGTAGATAAATAGACCATAGAATTCCACCTTGCGCAACGACAAATAACTGCAACCTACGAAGATCCAACGCCGACTAGAATATGTAACTATTGTCGCCGAAAAAAACTGAAGACTTTGATGAAGACTACATCATAAAAAACGGAAAGCAGCAACTTAAATTTTTTGAGTGTTATTGCGTGGTTTATATTTGTTTAGTGTTTTGTGTATATGGCCACTGGCTTTTCAATACATTAAGACGCAAATACAAAGTTTAGAAATACTACTTTTTATTAAGATAAGGAATATATCCTTCCAGGTTTCTGCTTAACGGGAAATTGAGAAATCACCACTTCCTAGTTATTGCGTCTGTCGAGTAAAGGAAGGTGTGGTTGATAAAAAATGTGTAAAAGATACATTTTATGGGAAGGGGTAGACTGATACTAACCTTATGCTGGACTGGCTTCTGGTCCGTTGTTTTCGAAATACCTTGGAATTTTGTCGGATCATTGTAAGTATCTAAGTATCCTATTATATATTATCGTAGTGTTCTGAGACTAGTAGTTTACTTGGGACAGCCAGTCTGTGTTGCCCCGTATACCGCATTTTGCGGCATTACGCCACGATTCTGAGAAAAATGTCTCATAAAAATTTGATCCTGCCACACGCCGCGATTATGCCGCGAAATGACTTTTTATACCACATTTGTTCCCGTATGTAAGATTTGTGCAACTTTAAGTTTCTTATATTTCGCAAATGCCTGTGTTGCATAAACTGGGGATTTCTAAAAGGTGTCAGACTCGTTTTGCGGAAGTCAACTACGGACCTTAATTAATGACCCGTCGGCGGTCGGCAGCTTGTCCCCTGGGAGGCCAGTGTGTTCGAAGGGGGTTGAGTTATTTTTGCGGGTCCGACGAAACTTTGACGTTTGAGATTCTCAGTTCATCTCATGACTTCATGACCTCTGTCAGCTCAGCCCAAATGTTTTCAAGTTAGCAATAAGGACCAGACAGACTTGTCTTATTTCACAGGATTGTCTGATGGTATTGATGGTAAGTGGTAACTATACTTAGTACCCCGTGTTCCCCTATATATATCGAGTTCTAGAGACATCCATATAATTCAAAGCCAGATTCATCATTTTTTTTTTCCATGTAAGTGTGCGCTAAGAATAGTTGTTTTACAAAGAAGCCAAATGCCAGAAATTATGTGTGACAATATAGATTTTGGGCTATGCTAAACTTACCTAAAGTGTCAATCTGAGTTTTGATATAAAATTTGCTACAAAATCCTGTGTATAATCTGATGGGTTGTTTTAAATTTAATTTTCTTAGTTCCTCATTTTGATTTTTTTTTATTATTATTATTTTGCTTCCTGTTTGCAATTTGTTTCATTTGCAACAGGTTATTTGAAAGAGACCTCTTCAGAGAAATTGAATGCAAAGCGTGGTTTTCATTGCCTTTACGATATTTTAACTGTAGTTTTTTTGGTTTTAGATCTGCCAAGTCTGCTCCATTGGCACAAATACCAGTCTACGTCGTAGTGATAATCAACTCATCCATGTGTGTAACTCTTGTAGAACTTTTTACAGTAGATAAATAGACCATAGAATTCCACCCTGCGCAACGGCAAATAACTGCAACCTACGAAGATCCAACGCCGACTAGAATATTTAACTATTGTCGCCAAAAAAAAACTGGAGATTTTGATGAAGACTACATCATAAAAAACGGAAAGCAGCAACTTAAATTTGTTGAGTGTTATTGCGTGGTTTATTTTTGTTTAGTGTTTTGTGTATATGGCCACTGGCTTTTCAATACATTAAGACGCAAATACAAAGTTTAGAAATACTACTTTTTATTAAGATACGGAATATATCCTGCCAGGTTTCTGCTTAACAGGAAATTGAGAAATCCCCACTTCCTAGTTATTGCGTCTGTCGGGTTAAAGAAGGTGTGGTTGATAAAAAAATGTGTAAATGATGCAGTTGATGGTAAGGGGTAGACTGATACTAACCTTATGCTGGACTGGCCTCTGGTCCATTGTTTTATAAATACCTTGGAATCTTGTCGAATCATTGTAATTGTCTAAGTATCCTATTATATATTATTGTAGTTTTCTGAGACTAGTGGTCTACTTGGGACAGCCAGTCTGTGTTGCCACTTATACCGCATTTCGCGGCATTACGCCACGATTCTGAGAGAAATGTCGCATAAAATTTTGATCATGCCGCACGCCGCAATTATGCCGCAAAATGACTTTTTATACCACATTTGTTCCCGTATGTAAAATTTGTCCAACTTTAAGTTTCTTATATTTCGCAAATGCCTTTGTTGCATAAACTGGGGATTTCAAAAACGTGTCCGACTCGTTTCGCAGAGGTCAACTACGGACCTTAATTAATGACCCGTCGGCGGTCGGCAGCTTGTCCCCTGGGAGGCCAGTGTGTTCGAAGGGGGTTGAGTTATTTTTGCGGGTTCGACGAAACTTTGAAGTTTGAGATTCTCAGTTCATCTCATGACTTCATGACCTCTGTCAGCTCAGCCCAAATGTTTTCAAGTTAGCAATAAGGACCAGACAGACTTGTCTTATTTCACAGGATTGTCTGATGGTATTGATGGTAAGTAGTAACTATACTTAGTACCCCGTGTTCCCCTATATATGTCGAGTTCTAGAGACATTCATATAATTCAAAGCTAGATTCATCATTTTTTTTTCCATGTAATTGTGAGCTAAGAATAGTTGTATTACAAAGAAGCCAAATGCCATAAATTATAAGATAGATAGATAGATAATTTAATACGAAATATCACAAAACGGATAAATAGTCGCATTTACAAAAAAATTATGAAAACTATTTGTTGTAATTTTCAGTGAAGTATTGTCGGAATGAATTTTTGTAGCGTTTCGTGGCACTTGGATTGCTGGGTTGTAGTTGGTTTGTGTGGCGGGTCTTTGGTCGGTTATCTTGTCTGATATCAGGTGGGAGAAGGTCGCGGTGTTTGGGGGAAGTCAAGATGGACTGGCCAAAGCTCATGAGGAGCTCGTGTCTTCTTTGTTCAAGTGTTGTGAGTTCTAGCTTCGCCAGACATTCCTCATAGGGCAATTGGCTGTCTCCTAGAATGATGCGCAAGGCTCTCTTTTGAATTGTTTCGAGCTTATTGCTCTGCTCTTTTGTGAGACCAGGATGCCAGACAGGGCAGGCATATTCTAGGATCGGTCGCATGCGGCTCCTATAGTAGGTGACCAGGGCATTTTTGCTGAGTTGAAAGCGACGTAGCTTTGTCAGTGACCTAAGCAGAGGCATAGCCTGGGACAGCAAGTGATTTAAGTGGTCATCCCAAGTCAGTTTATCATTGAAGATAACACCCAGGATCTTCATTTTGTGAACTGCCGGTATGCCGACGTCAGGCAAGGCCGGTACGCTGTGCTTTAAGAAGGAAATTCTCATTATTGCCGACTTGGTCCTGTTGATGCTGAGTTTTCTTTCTAGGTAGTCCCGTTCGAGCTTCACGACCATTTCTTCTAGGTTAAGGATTTCACACAGTCTTTGTAGCAGCATCATTGTTAGGTCGTCTGCGAACTTCGCTCTGTCTCTGTGCCATTTAGCTATCGTGTTGCAAAGCAACAGGAAAAGGGTCGGACCTATTTTTGTTCCTTGAGGAATTCCACATGTAAGGTCTGTAGAGTCTGACAGTTCGCCTTTGTACCTTGTTTTTTGCTTCCGTTTTGAAAGGAAGCTTTCTACTATCTTTCTCAGGAATTCGTGAAAATTGGTCATGGACTGTAGAATCTCCTCGTGGCTAGACGTATCGAACGCTTTCCTGACGTCCCCTTGAAGGAGGTCGACAAATGCCCCGTCAACTTCTAGGTGACTTAGGATAGTCTCGACGATCTGGATAAGGTAGTGACTTGTACTGCACCCTCTTTGGAAGCCATACTGCCGGGAGTCAATTACTTCGCTGAGTTCCTCCAGAAGCCATCTGTTTATGAAAGTTTCGAATACTTTCGAGAGTAGCGGAGTGAGTGAGATCGGTCGGAGGTCTCCAAGTTCTTTGGGGTTTGTGACTTTGGGAACAGGGATTACGACTGCCTCCTTGAGCGGCTCAGGAAACGTCCCTGTTATCAGTGACTGGTTGATGATGGCAGCTATAGGCTCTGATAGGTAAGGAGCGTTTTCTTTGAACAAAATTGACGGTGGATCCGCTGGGTGAGTGGCTTTCCGCGCAGGAATCTTTTCTAGGACCCTGCACACTTCAATAGGCAGAACGACTGGAATCTCAGATATCTTGGCGCTGAATGCACTCGTTTCGGCTGAAGGGTTGGATCTGCAGATTTTGGCAAACCACTCATTGAGATCATTTGCAGTGACCTGTTCACCTTTATCTTTTTGTATGTGAAAGGTCGTCGGGCGCTGGGGGCTTATTAAATCTCTAACTGTCTTGTGGAATGAGCGGGAGTCGGAGTTTACTGTTTTAGAGAGCTTTTCCCCATATGCTTTCTCAGCTTTCCTACATTCGTACACCACGGTGTTCCTCATTTTTTTCCAGCGCTCTCTGTTGCCTGAGGCGTGCAGTTTATTACGCTTCCTGATGAGTTTCTTGATCTCTTGTGTGACCCATGGTTTGTCCGTAGAAGAGCGTTTGACACGTTTCTCTGGGAAGCATGAGTGGTAAGCGCTGGTTATCTCGGAGTTTAAGAGTCCAACCATCTGGTTAACGTCAGATAATCTGTACAGTTGGTACCAGTTTTTATTTACGCACCATTTAGAGAATTCTTCTTTTCCTGGTGTAGTCAGAGGTCGGCAGACGAATGTTTCCTTGGTAGCCGTTGGCTTGGTTCCTTTGGGCTTCCACAGTACAGAGAAATGTGCGCTCCTTCCGAGGCTGGGGCTCGATTCGGGATCGTGGTAGAATTCTCCCACATCTGTGAAGATGAGGTCGATAGTTGATTTTTCCGTAGTAAGAATTTTTACTACCTGCTTCAGATCAAGAGATTGACTGATCCAGCGCCTGTCCAGATCATTAAAGTCGCCAAGCAATACTATACCGCTATTAGGATACATGCATCGAATATCGTCGATAGACTTTTGGAGGTGGTTGATTAGGGTTTTGCGGTAAGCGGCTCGCGGTGGAAAATAGAGGACTCCGAAAGTTATTGACGAAAACGCTCTTGGCAGTACTTTGGGTTTGATTTTCACCCAGAGCAGCTCATAGGTATCTGTGTGTTCAGCGAATGTCAAAACTTCGTGTTCGATATCTGCATTTATGTAAACACCCACTCCACCGCCATGTGTTATAACGTTGCCATCTTTATCCTTGCGATTTTTTGTGTAAAGGTCATAGCCTGGAATACTAGCAGTCGATGGGGTAGCGGACCAAGTTTCTGTGACACAGCATACCTCAACCCTCTCACATTTCAGTCGAACGCTAAGTTCTGTGATTTTGTGGCAGAGTGACTGGGCGTTAACAAGCATGACTCTTGGGAGGTCAAAAGGGTTGCTTTGCTGAGTTTTAGGAGGTCGAGTTGGTATTCTGGTCTTTTGTTGCTATTGTTGCCCTTGACCTGAGGAGGCTTCCTCATTCCGGTTATGGGCAGAGCTTTCGGCTCTCTTGAGCCTTCTTTTCTCGGCCTGAGACTGGAGCTGGAGTGGGGTGAGATCAGGGCCTATGTAGATTTCGCGGCGGGTGAAGGCGTCATCAGAGGTTCTCAGGTTCCGAGCGTTTTTCAGGATGTTATTTCGTTTCACAAAGGTTGAAGTGTCTTCTCTGAGCTTGACGAGTAGTTTTCTTGGTCTGCCGTTGTCGCTTGGTCTTCCAAGGCGCCTAGTCTCAACTATATCCCCCGTTTCCAGGGTAGCTCCCAAATCGTTGGTTCAGCAAAGGCCAAGAGCTATCTGTGCGTCTGGAGTTTCAGACTCTGGGACCCCTGATATAACTATATTGAATCGCTTTGCTTCTCGCAGTTGTTTTTCTTTTTCTGCTCGTAGGAGGGTTTCAACGGTAGTGTTTGCGGAAGGCGCTGGGCTGGGTGTATTTTGTCTAGAGTCTGTGGTTCAATGTTGTGCTACACGGGATTACAGTGCTTGATCGCCTGGGAATGGATTTTGATTTCGCTGTTCAGGTATTCTGCAATCCGTTAGGAGTCTGACTTGCAGTTGCAGTTGAGCTACCTTTCGCTTGGAGCAGGACGAACACTCGTATCTGAAGAGGCTTAACTGTGGGTCATGGAGTTTTATCGCCAGGACAATATCGGAGTGGATCCCGCGGCAGGAGGCATGCTCCCACTCATTGCAGAAAAAACAGCAAAAGGATGTACTGGCTTCGGCCTGGGTATGACAATAGTTGCAAGTTTCGCTGTGTGACTCAGTTCCGTTAGGAGTAGCATTTGGGGCAGAGGCCGTAGGAAGGGGTGCATTGAGAGTTCCTCGAACTTGCGTGGGCCTACTTTCCCTGATAATCAGGGGTTCGTCGTTGACTGGAGGCGGGGTTTGGTCCGAAGACGGGGCGTTGCAGTTTTCTCCTCTGGCTTTTGGATTCCCTAGGTTTTGTTGTTTTTGGCTGTTCGGTGTTCCCACTGCTGCTGTTTTGGGTGTGTTGGCAGCTTCCTTGCATCGATTACATTGCCACTTTCCAGACGATTTTTCTGCTTCTTTGCTGTACGTGCCTGATACACAGGGAAAGTGAAACCATTTCGTGCAGGTACGGCATTGGAGTCCGCCCTGAGCTCGTGTTACGTTCTTTTTGCATCTGGGACAAGGGTCACCAGCCATTTACTGACAGTATCTTTGTCAGATGTACAAGGAATGAATGCTCGGAGCGTACGTCGATCACCGGGAGCAAGGGAAGCGTCGAGACCTGCTCACCTGTTCCCTGCAATTTAAGGCTAATTAACCGGCAGGTACCAATACGGCGCTTCCGGCAGGTTCTCTCCCCTCTTCTGCTTGGTCCCAAGCGATCTAAGCAGTCCACAGGACTTCACTTATTCAGAAAACATAAACAGATACACACGCCGATTTTTACCTTTTTTTGCGCCCGAAAACCAAACTCACAAACAAGAATGGCAACGCTGCGCGGCCAAAAATCACGCAATCAGCGCGTGCGCATCCAATAGACACACCGGATTCTTAAAAAAATGGCTCTTCTTAACGGCTCTATTGCATAAAAAAAAAAAACTAAGTTAACAACCAAGCTATATCACAGTCCACACATTTCACTACTAGATTCGAACTCACGAATCTCACGAATCACGAATCACAAAATTATGTGTGGCAGTATAGATTTTGGGCTATGCTAAACTTACCTAACGTGTCAATCTGAGTTTTGATATAAAATTTGCTACAAAATCCTGTGTATAATCTGATGGTTTGTTTTAAATTTAATTTTCTTAGTTCCTCATTTTGATTTTTTTATTATTATTGTTTTGCTTCCTGTTTGCAATTTGTTTCATTTGCAACAGGTTATTTGCAAGAGACCTCTTCAGAGAAATTGAATGCAAAGCGTGGTTTTCATTGCCTTTACGATGTTTTAACTGTTGTTTTTTTGGTTTTAGATCTGGCAAGTCTGCTCCATTGGCACAAATACCAGTCTACGTCGTAGTGATAATTAACTCATCCATGTGTGTAACTCTTGTAGAACTTTTTACAGTAGATACATAGACCATAGAATTCCACCTTGCGCAACGGCAAATAACTGCAACCTACGAAGATCCAACGCCCACTAGAATATGTAACTATTGTCGCCGAAAAAAACTGAAGACTTTGATGAAGACTACATCATAAAAAATGGAAAGCAGCAACTTAAATTTGTTGAGTGTTATTGCGTGGTTTATTTTTGTTTAGTGTTTTGTGTATATGGCCACTGGCTTTTCAATACATTAAGAAGCAAATACAAAGTTTAGAAATACTACTTTTTATTAAGATACGGAATATATCCTGCCAGGTTTCTGCTTAACGGGAAATTGAGAAATCCCCACTTCCTAGTTATTGCGTCTGTCGAGTAAAAGAAGGTGTGGTTGATAAAAAAATGTGTAAAAGATACATTTTATGGGAAGGGGTAGACTGATACTAATTTTATGCTGGACTGACATCTGGTCCGTTGTATTCGAAATACCTTGGAATCTTGTCGAATCATTGTAATTATCTAAGTTTACTATTATATCTTAGCGTAGTGTTCTGAGACTAGTAGTTTACTTGGGACAGCCAGTCTGTGTTGCCCCTTATGCCGCATTTCGCGGCATTACGTCGCGATTCTGAGAGAGATGCCGCATAAAATTTTGATCCTGCCACACGCATCGATTATGCCGCGAAATGACTTTTTATACCACATTTGTTCCCGTATGTAAAATTTGTCCAACTTTAAGTTTCTTATCTTTCGCAAATGCCTTTGTTGCATAAACTGGGGATTTCTAAAAGGTGTCAGACTCGTTTTGCGGAAGTCAACTACGGACCTTATCTAATGACCCGTTGGCGGTCGGTAGCTTGTCCCATGGGAGGCCAGTGTGTTCGAAGGGGGTTGTTATTTTTGCGGGTTCGACGAAACTTTGACGTTTGAGATTCTCAGTTCATCCTATTACTTCATGACTCCTGTCAGCACAGCCCAAATATTGCCAAGTTAGCAATAAGGACCAGACAGACTTGTCTTATTTCACAGGATTGTCTGATGGTGTTGATGGTAAGTAGTAACTATACTTAGTACCCCGTGTTCCCCTATATATGTCGAGTTCTAGAGACATTCATATAATTCAAAGCTAGATTCATCATTTTTTTCCATGTAATTGTGAGCTAAGAATAGTTGTATTACAAAGAAGCCAAATGCCATAAATTATGTGTGGCAGTATAGATTTTGGGCTATGCTAAACTTACCTAACGTGTCAATCTGAGTTTTGATATAAAATTTGCTACAAAATCCTGTGTATAATCTGATGGTGTGTTTTAAATTTAATTTTCTTAGTTCCTCATTTTGATTTTTTTTTTATTATTATTGTTTTGCTTCCTGTTTGCAATTTATTTCATTTGCAACAGGTTATTTGCAAGCGACCTCTTCAGAGAAATTGAATGCAAAGCGTGGTTTTCATTGCCTTTACGATATTTAAACTGTTGTTTTTTTGTTCTTAGATCTGCCAAGTCTGCTCCATTGGCACAAATAACAGTCTACGTCGTAGTGATAATTAACTCATCCATGTGTGTAACTCTTGTAGAACTTTTTACAGTAGATACATAGACCATAGAATTCCACCCTGCGCAACGGCAAATAACTGCAACCTACAAAGGTCAAACACCCGCACTAGAATATGTAACTATTGTCGCCAAAAAAAAACTGGAGATTTTGATGAAGACTACATCATAAAAAACGGAAAGCAGCAACTTAAATTTGTTGAGTGTTAGTGCGTGGTTTATTTTTGTTTAGTGTTTTGTGTATATGGCCACTGGCTTTTCAATACATTAAGACGCAAATACAAAGTTTAGAAATACTACTTTTTATTAAGATAAGGAATATATCCTGCCAGGTTTCTGCTTAACGGGAAATTGAGAAATCACCACTTCCTAGTTATTGCGTCTGTCGAGTAAAGGAAGGTGTGGTTGATAAAAAATGTGTAAAAGATACATTTTATGGGAAGGGGTAGACTGATACTAACCTTATGCTGGACTGACCTCTGGTCCGTTGTTTTAGAAATACCTTGGAATTTTGTCGGATCATTGTAAGTGTCTAAGTATCCTATTATATATTATTGTAGTGTTCTGAGACTTGTGGTCTACTTGGGACAGCCAGTCTGTGTTGCCACTTATGCCGCATTTCGCGGCATTACGTCGCGATTCTGAGAGAAATGCCGCATAAAATTTTGATCATGCCGCACGCCGCAATTATGCCGCGAAATGACTTTTTATACCACATTTGTTCCCGTATGTAAAATTTGTCCAACTTTAAGTTTCTTATCTTTCGCAAATGCCTTTGTTGCATAAACTGGGGATTTCAAAAAGGTGTCAGATTCGTTTTGCGGAAGTCAACTACGGACCTTAACTAATGACCCGTCGGCGGTCGCTAGCTTGTCCCCTGGGAGGCCAGTGTGTTCGAAGGGGGTTGAGTTATTTTTGCGGGTTCGACGAAACTTTGACGTTTGAGATTCTCAGTTCATCTAATGACTTCATGACTTCTGTCAGCACAGCCCAAATGATTTCAAGTTAGCAATAAGGACCAGACAGACTTGTCTTATTTCACAGGATTGTCTGATGCTTTGATGGTAAGTAGTAACTATACTTAGTACCCCGTGTTCCCCTATATATGTCGAGTTCTAGAGACATTCATATAATTCAAAGCTAGATTCATCTTTTTTTTTTCCATGTAATTGTGAGCTAAGAATAGTTGTATTACAAAGAAGCCAAATGCCATAAATTATGTGTGGCAGTATAGATTTTGGGCTATGCTAAACTTACCTAACGTGTCAATCTGAGTTTTCATATAAAATTTGCTACAAAATCCTGTGTATAATCTGATGGTTTGTTTTAAATTTAATTTTCTTAGTTCCTCATTTTGATTTTTTTTATTATTATTATTTTGCTTCCTGTTTGCAATTTGTTTCATTTGCAACAGGTTATTTGCAAGAGACCTCTTCAGAGAAATTGAATGCAAAGCGTGGTTTTCATTGCCTTTACGATATTTAAACTGTTGTTTTTTTGGTTTTAGATCTGCCAAGTCTGCTCCATTGGCACAAATACCAGTCTACGTCGTAGTGATAATAAACTCATCCATGTTTGTAACTCTTGTAGAACTTTATACAGTAGATACATAGACCACAGAATACCACCTTGCGCAACGAAAAATAACTACAACCTCCGAAGATCCAACGCCCACTAGTATATTTAACTATTGTCGCAGAAAAAAACTGAAGAATTTGATGAAGACTACATCATAAAAACGGAAAGCAGCAACTTAAATTTGTTGAGTGTTATTGCGTGGTTTATTTTTGTTTCGTGTTTTGTGTATATGGCCACTGGCTTTTCAATACATTAAGACGCAAATACAAAGTTTAGAAATACTACTTTTTATTAAGATAAGGAATATATCCTTCCAGGTTTCTGCTTAACGGGAAATTGAGAAATCACCACTTCCTAGTTATTGCGTCTGTCGAGTAAAGGAAGGTGTGGTTGATAAAAAATGTGTAAAAGATACATTTTATGGGAAGGGGTAGACTGATACTAACCTTATGCTGGACTGACCTCTGGTCCGTTGTTTTCTAAATACCTTGGAATTTTGTCGAATCATTGTAATTATCTAAGTTTCCTATTATATATTATCGTAGTGTTCTGAGACTAGTAGTTTACTTGGGACAGCCAGTCTGTGTTGCCCCGTATACCGCATTTTGCGGCATTACACCACGATTCTGAGAAAAATGTCGCATAAAAATTTGATCATGCCGCACGCCGCGATTACGCCGCAAAATGACTTTTTATACCACATTTGTTCCCGTATGTAAAATTTGTCCAACTTTAAGTTTCTTATCTTTCGCAAATGCCTTTGTTGCATAAACTGGGGATTTCAAAAACGTGTCCGACTCGTTTCGCAGAAGTCAACTACGGACCTTAATTAATGACCCGTCGGCGGTCGGCAGCTTGTCCCCTGGGAGGCCAGTGTGTTCGAAGGGGGTTGTTATTTTTGCGGGCTCGACGAAACTTTGACGTTTGAGATTCTCAGTTCATCCCATGACTTCATGACCCCTGTCAGCTCAGCCCATATAATGTCAAGTTAGCAATAAGGACCAGACAGACTTGTCTTATTTCACAGGATTGTCTGATGGTATTGATGGTAAGTAGTAACTATACTTAGTACCCCGTGTTCCCCTATATATGTCGAGTTCTAGAGACATCCATATAATTCAAAGCCAGATTCATCATTTTTTTTTTTCCATGTAATTGTGAGCTAAGAATAGTTGTATTACAAAGAAGCCAAATGCCATAAATTATGTGAGGCAGTATAGATTTTGGGCTATGCTAAACTTACCTAAAGTGTCAATCTGAGTTTTGATATAAAATTTGCTACAAAATCCTGTGTATAATCTGATGGTTTGTTTTAAATTTAATTTTCTTAGTTCCTCATTTTGATTTTTTTTATTATTATTATTTTGCTTCCTGTTTGCAATTTGTTTCATTTGCAACAGGTTATTTGCAAGAGACCTCTTCAGAGAAATTGAATGCAAAGCGTGGTTTTCATTGCCTTTACGATGTTTTAACTGTTGTTTTTTTTGGTTTTAGATCTGCCAAGTCTGCTCCATTGGCACAAATACCAGTCTACGTCGTAGTGATAATCAACTCATCCATGTGTGTAACTCTTGTAGAACTTTTTACAGTAGATACATAGACCATAGAATTCCACCCTGCGCAACGACAAATAACTGCAACCTACGAAGATCCAACGCCCACTAGAATATGTAACTATTGTCGCCAAAAAAAAACTGGAGATTTTGATGAAGACTACATCATAAAAAACGGAAAGCAGCAACTTAAATTTGTTGAGTGTTATTGCGTGGTTTATTTTTGTTTAGTGTTTTGTGTATATGGCCACTGGCTTTTCAATACATTAAGAAGCAAATACAAAGTTTAGAAATACTACTTTTTATTAAGATAAGGAATATATCCTGCCAGGTTTCTGCTTAACGGGAAATTGAGAAATCACCACTTCCTAGTTATTGCGTCTGTCGAGTAAAGGAAGGTGTGGTTGATAAAAAATGTGTAAAAGATACATTTTATGGGAAGGGGTAGACTGATACTAACCTTATGCTGGACTGGCTTCTGGTCCGTTGTTTTCGAAATACCTTGGAATTTTGTCGGATCATTGTAAGTATCTAAGTTTCCTATTATATATTATCGTAGTGTTCTGAGACTAGTAGTTTACTTGGGACAGCCAGTCTGTGTTGCCCCTTATACCGCATTTCGCGGCATTACGCCACGATTCTGAGAAAAATGTCGCATAAAAATTTGATCCTGCCACACGCCGCGATTATGCCGCGAACTGACTTTTTATACCACATTTGTTCCCATATGTAAGATTTGTGCAACTTTATGTTTCTTATATTTCGCAAATGCATTTGTTGCATAAACTGGGGATTTCTAAAAGGTGTCCGACTCGTTTCGCAGAAGTCAACTACGGACCTTAATTAATGACCCGTCGGCGGTCGGCAGCTTGTCCCCTGGGAGGCCAGTGTGTTCGAAGGGGGTTGAGTTATTTTTGCGGGTTCGACGAAACTTTGACGTTTGAGATTCTCAGTTCATCTAATGACTTCATGACTTCTGTCAGCTCAGCCCAAATGATTTCAAGTTAGCAATAAGGACCAGACAGACTTGTCTTATTTCACAGGATTGTCTGATGCTTTGATGGTAAGTGGTAACTATACTTAGAACCCCGTGTTCCCCTATATATGTCGAGTTCTAGAGACATTCATATAATTCAAAGCTAGATTCATCATTTTTTTCCATGTAATTGTGAGCTAAGAATAGTTGTATTACAAAGAAGCCAAATGCCATAAATTATGTGTGGCAGTATAGATTTTGGGCTATGCTAAACTAAATTAAACGGTCCTTTTGTTTGATCAATCTCTCTAAAAGATTGGTTACAAAAATTAAAGATTAAAAAGGAGAATTGAGTAAGGGAGCAGTCCCCCTCATAAGCAGAATAATTTCTGCTTGTTTTAATTTTTAATGCTGGTCCTTGCTTTAAAAAAAAAAAAAAATTTTATTAATTCTAACCCTTAGTCAAATTCTGTCAAGAAATACATTTTCATTCCCCTGAGACCTTTTTTCACCACGAAAAATACCCCTAGCCTGCTAAAAACATTTTTAGCAGTCCTTAGTCATTACGAGATAGCCAGACCTGTAAATTAAGGATTTATTAGCCCATTTTTGCGTACCATTTATTTAGAACAAACTATATTTTTTGCTAGAAATAAACATTTTTAGCTGTCCTTAGCCAATTTTTTTTTTATTTTCAAAATGGATTCTTGAATTCAACAACATATTCATATCCTATAATTCAGGGGTGAAGGGAGGGCATTATCGTCACCTTAGCTGAAATCCCAGCAATTCGGCAACAATTGAAGTTAGGTTTGACCCCAATGCAGTTGGAGCGCATTGTCGGGTTAAACATGACTATAAGTACCTTTAAGAGAGGTGTCGATATAAGCATTCATTCATGAACGTTGTTGTATTGGTCTCAGGTGTCCTTATGTTTCAGTGGGTTGCTAGTAGTAGTAGTAGTAGTATTTCGTATTTTTGTTTGTCATTCATACTATAATATATAAATTTTCTAACATTTTCTCGATCAAACGTACTTTTGCTGACCATCGTCTTTAAACCTAGGCTATAGACTGTATACGAGAGTAACGGATATTTCAATTTCAGAAGCTATTTCTTTTCTTTTAAGGCTTAGCATTTGAACCATGAGAGGGCTAGTGTCAAACATTATTTTTGACTAATGAAAAGGATTATTCACCCCCCTCCCACAAAAAGCGTCCTTGGCAATAAAAAGCTAGGAAGCGACTGATTAACTATAGCACTAGCTATAGCGAGCTTTTTGAAGAATAAATCAATATAAACTTCCACTCTCAGAACTCCTTAAAGAAGCCCAAAATCGAATACTACTCAGTTAACCCTGATGATACTGTAAAAAAAACTAAATGTTATTGGTGCAAATAAAAGACCTTAAATTTGATAAGCCGAGATGTGAGAAGGAGAATATCCCCTTATAAATGCAGGACGTGCCAAAAGTACACTGAACTTTCCGGTTATCATTACGACAAAATTTTAGGTCTTAGTTTATAAATTAAATGAAATTCAAATAAAATTTCTTGCATTTTGAGCTTAAAAGTTCTCACGGAAGTGTTGAATCAATAATTCCTTTTTTTTTAAATTAAATTTAATTTAAAATATTAAAATTCAACTGTATATTGAATTTGCACTGATCTATTCAACTTAGGATGATTATGTATCTAGATACCCCCAATGGAGGGAAAGAAAAGTTGAGGTTATGAATATTTCTGAAAATTAAACCTCACTTTATCAAAAAAAATATGCTAAAATGTACCCAATGAGGCCTTGGATCAAACACGATTTTATTAAAAATGAAATCAATGTTATTAATAAAATTAGATGTTTTTTAAATGTGATGTTCATGTTCCTAAAAATTAAAACTCAGCTTTATTAAAAAAATATGCAAAAAAAGGACTCAATGAGGGCTTGGATAAACTCAACTTTATTAAAAAAAAAATCAATTTTATTAATAAAATTAGATGTTTTTTAAACTGTTATGTTCATATTTCTGAAATTAAAATCCAGCTTTATTTTAAAAAAATGTGCAAAAATGTAAACAATCAAACCCAACTTTATTAAATAAAATCAATGTTATTAATAAAATCAGATGTTTTTTAAACTGTGATGTTCATATTCCTGAAAATTAAAAATCAGCTTTATTAAAAAAAAATATGCGAAAATTTACCCAATGAGGGCTTGGATCAAACCCAACTTTATTAAAAAAAAAATCAATGTTATTAATAAATCAGATGTTTCTTAAACTGCGATGTTCTTATTTCTGAAAATTAAAATCCAGCTTTATTAAAAAAATATGCAAAAATGTACCTTATGAGGGCTTGGATCAAACGTTATTAAAATCAATATTTCTTGCATTTGGACCTTTGAGTAGTGAGAATATTAAAGAAGGTCATAGAATTCTGTTTGAAATCTCGAAAAAAACGCTTTTCGCTAGAACATTCATTGATGAATTGAAAATTTACTATAAGTGGATTTTTTTTTTATTTCAATATAGATTCTTTAATTAAACAACTTATTCATATTCTATAATACAGGACCAAGGGGAGGGGGCATTATCACCACCTTAGCTGAAATCCCAGCAATTAGGCAACAATTGAAGTCAGGCTTGGCCCCAATCAAATTGGAGCGTATTATCAGGTTAAACACTCATGCTGTAACCCCAGAGATTCGACAACAAGAGAAGTCAGGCATTGCACCGATCAAGTCTGAAAGTACTGTTACATTATCACTGATAACGATCATTATTTTATTTTCGTCACGGAAGTGTTGAATTAAACATTTATTTTTATACATTATATTTAATTTGAATCATTAAAATTCAATTGTATATTGATTTTGCATTGCTCTATTCAACTTAGGTTGATTATGTAACTAAACAGCCACACAGGATGGGAAGGAAGATTGAGGTTATGCATATTTCTGAAAACTAAAACCTCACTTTATTAAAAAAAAATGCTAAAATGTACCCAATGAGGCCTTGGATCAAGCACAACTTTATTAAAAATAAAATCAATGTTGTTACTAAAATCAGATGTTTTTTAAACTGTGATGTTCATAATTCTGAAAATTAAAATCTAGCTTTATTAAAAAAGATATAGGAAAATATACCCAACTTAGATTCGATTAAGTTCATTAACATGATCCTCATATTTTATTTTAAGATTCAGGAGGCACAACCCGTTTTTGACGATTCTGAAAACTAGAATCTCACTTTATTAAAAAATATGCAAAAATGCACCCAATTAGGGCTTGGACCAAATCCAACTTTATTAAAAAAAAAATCAATGTTATTATTAAAATGAGATGTTTTTTAAACCGTAATATTCATATTCCTGAAAATTAAAAACCAGCTTTATTTAAAAAAAATATGCAAAAATTTACCCAATTAGGGCTTGGGTGAAACCCAACTTTATTAAAAAAAAATCAATGTTATTAATAAAATCCGATGTTTTTTAAACTGCGATGTTCTTATTTCTTAAAATTAAAATCCAGCTTTATTAAAAAAAATATGCAAAAATGTACCTAATGAGGGCTTGGATCAAACGTTATTAAAATCAAAGTTATTAATAAAATCAGAACTCCTTAACGAAGCCCAAAATTGAATACTACTCGGTTAACCCTGATGACACTGTCAAAGACACTAGATGTTATTGGTGCAAATAAACGAAATTCAATTTGATAACGTGAGATTTGAGAAGGAAAACATCCCCTTATAAATGCAGGACGTGCAAAAAGTACACCGAACTTTCCGGTTATCATCACGACAAAATTTTAGATATTTGTGTATAGATTAAATGAAATTCAAATAAAAGTTCTTGCATTTGGACCTTTGAGTAGTGAGAATATTAAAAAAGTCATAGAATTCTGTTTGAAATCTCGAGGAAAAAGCTTTTCGGTATAACATTCATTGATGAATTGAAAATTTACTATAATTATGCTAGTGGATTTTTTTTTTATTTCATTATGGATTCTTGAATTGAACAACATATTCATATTCTATAATTCAGGAGCAAAGGGGGGCATTATCATCACCTTAGCTGAAATCCCAGCAATTCGGGAACAATTGAAGTCAGGCTTGGTCCCAATGAAGTAGGAGGGCATTGTTTGGTTAAACACTCATGCTGTAACCCCAGAGATTCGACAACAAGAGAAGTCAAGGATTCCATCGATCGAGTCTGAACGTATTGTTACATTTATCACTGATAACGATCATGATGTCATTTTCGTCACTGAAGGGTTGAACTAATAATTCATTTTTTAAAATTATATTGAATTTAAAATATTAAAATTCAACTGTATATTGAATTTGCATTGCTCTATTCAACTTAGGATGATTATGTATCTAGATAGCCCCACTGGAGGGAAAGAAAAATTGAGGTTATGCATATTTCTGAAAACTAAACCTCACTTTATTTTAAAAAATATGCTAAAATGTACCCAATGAGGCCTTGGATCAAGCAAGACTTTATTAAAAATAAAATCAATGTTATTAATAAAATCAGATGTTTTTTAAACTGTGATGTTCATAATTCTTAAAATTAAAATCTAGGTTTATTAAAAAAGATATGCGAAAATGTACCCAACTTAGATTCGTTTAACTTCATTAACATGATCCTCATATTTTTTTTTTAAGTTTCAGGAGGCACAAACCGTTTTTGACGATTCTGAAAACTAAAACCTCACTTTATTAAAAAAATATGCAAAAATGCACCCAATGAGGGCTTGGATCAAACCCAACTTTATTAAAAAAAAATCAATGTTATTAATAAAATCAGATGTTTTTTAAACTGTGATGTTCATATTCCTGAAAATTAGAAACCAGCTTTATTAAAAAAATATGCAAAAATATACCCAATGAGGGCTAGGATCAAACCTAACTTTTTTTAAATATCAATGCTATTAATAAATCAGATGTTTTTTAAACTGTGATGTTCATATTCCTGAAAATTTAAATCCAGCTTTATTAAAAAAATATGCAAAAATTTACCCAACTTAAATTCGTTTAACTTAACTAACAAAATCATCATATTTTATTTTTAAGTTTCAGATGGCACAATCCGTTTTTGACAATTCTGGAAACTAAAACCTCACTTTATTAAAAAAAAATTCAAAATGTACTCAGTGAGGGCATGGATCAAACCCAACTTTATTAAAAAAATAAATTTTATTAATAAAATCAGATTTTTTTTAAACTGTGATGTTCATATTCCTGAAAATTAGAATTTAGCTTTATTAAAAAATATGCAAAAATTTACCCAATGAGGGCTTGGATCAAACCTAAATTTTTTTAAGAATCAATGTTATTCGTAAAATCAGATGTTTTTTAAACTGTGATGTTCATATTCCTGAAAATTAAAATTCAGCTTTATTAAAAAAAATATGCAAAAATGTACCCAATGAGGGTTTGGATCAAACCCAATTTTATTTTAAAATTCAAAGTTATTAATAAAATCAGATGTTTTTTAAACTTTGATGTTCATATTTCTGAAAATTAAAATCCAGCTTTATTAAAAAAATATGCAAAAATTTACCAAAATTAGATTCGTTTAACTTCACTAACATAATCCTCATATTTTATTTTAAGTTTCAGGAGGCACAATCCGTTTTTGACGATAGTCAGTGGAGAGATCCAGAGGATGAGGTTACAATATCCAATATTGAAACGTCACTAGACCGGGGGGAGAAAGATGAAACTCCAGAAACACTGCAGCTTGGAGAGGATGATAATACTAGGGAGTTTCTCCCCTCACCCACTAAAAGACAGAAAGAAGCTATGGTTGAGGATGTGCAGCTGGATAAAGATATTATGGAGTTTCCCCCACCCACTAAAAGACGGAAAGAAGCAATAAAGGAGACATTTAACAATGATGAAGATGACATCACCATCGAGACATAACCATCGGTTGAAGATGATGAAGTCCTAATCATAAAAACTATAAAGCGTATAGATTTATGTGTAAATACCTTGTTTAAATAAAGCACTTTAATTTCCTTAGGGTTAATGTTATTCGTCAAAAGCTAAGAGTCTGAGAATATTCCTATATTACGCCTTTTAGAAGAAAAAAAAAATCTTTAGTCACCAAGAAATTTCAACTGTAAACTTGTTTCAGAATTCCTATCAAGTCGACCAAAAAAACATAAAAAAAAACAACAGTTACAAAAAGGAGGTTGGGGAGAGGTGACCCTTGTAGGTTGAGGTCCTTGGTGGTTGCAGTCTTGATGGTTCAGACTCATAATTGTCTCACTAGTTGATTTCTAAGGATTTCTAAGGATTGTTTTGAATTTCTTTATTAAAATTCTTTTTTGGCATCTACAACTTTATTAGTATCAGCTTTTTATATTGACAACACTGTTCAAATGGTACTTGTATTATACAGAACATAGTAGAGAACCACCCAATTGAAAAATAACATGTACCTCTTAATAGTAAGCATTCCCTGAGATGCCTTACCATTTTAAATTCCCTTGAAACCTTCTAAATTTATAAACAAATCTCATGGTGGATTTGTGATATAACAGAAATTACGTAAATTCAAGAGAAATCTGGTCTGATGCAACTTCCCATTAGCATTTCTAACCGGTGATTGACCTAGAAAGAGGCACGTGATCTTTTTCGTACACGGATTTTAGTCCGTGTACGTCAATGTACATACTATGAACAATTTTAGCCAAATTTCGATTATTCTTGAATATTACTTCGCAGGTTGTCTATGTAGTTACTAGGCTAGGAACTGAATTGGCCGAAACTTTTCTCGTATCTACAACATAAAGATCTACTTCAAAAGTAATTTTTATGAAATAAATTAACTATTCCCATCCATTCCCTCAAAAGGGCACTGATCTTTTATAATCTGTCATAGAATATTGCGTAATAGGAGCTCGTGGATGGAGCTTGAAGGCAAGTCAGGAATGCAGTCACCTAATTGGCTTATCTCTATGTGGCTCATGCATGAATGTAACGAAATGAATTCGTCAAAACTTTCTAGTTGTGAAACTAACTTACACCAAGGAACAAGATAATAGATTTTAACATGGATCCACGTTTTGACTTGGAAATACCTTCTGATGTTGATGCATTTTTAAATGAAATTTCACCTCAAATCAGCGGTGAAACTTGTTACAAGGAATTCACTGAATTAAGAGTACTTAATGAATATCCAAGAATATATTTTAACATGGATTCAAGTTTTAACTTAGAAATGCCTTCTGATGTTGATGCATTTTTAAATAAAATTTCACCCCAAATCAGCGGTGAAACTTGTTACAAGGTATTCATTGAATTAAGAGTGTTTAATGATTATCCAAGAGACAGTTACGAGATACAAGATACATGGCAAAACCAAGACACAGTTAGCTTTGAATACGAATTTGGCAGGACAGTAATAGTAGAAAACAATGTAGCAGATGTCAAACAGAAGACAAAAAAGAAAAACAGCAAAATGGGCAAAGAAGACACGAAAAAGTTTAATCAAAATCGAAAGGTTGCAAAAAAATTAAGGGAAAAAATAAGGCTGATAAATTAATTTTAGAGAAACAAGTTTTAGATCTTTTGCGGGAAAACTTTGTAAGTTAGTTTTCATATTATGATTGTTTTTCTTTAATATTATCTTTTTGACTTAAATTCTGATATATATATAGATAGAGAAAAAGAACATCTTAATAGGACTTTTTTGGCATAGAAAATGTTAATTTTATCCAAACCAGGCGACATGAAGGAAGCCAGTTTTCTTCGTGATACCCCGGTTAGCAGAGCAGATAATACTCGATTCAAAGTAAGGGAGGGGGGACTTGGGAGCTAGCTAAAACTACCAAAATATGAGGGAGTCTGCCCCGTCTACAACCTTCGGTCTTTATGCTTAAATCTTAATGTTCTCTATAAATACATCTTTTAAAATTCAAAGGTCCTTTTGTTTGATCAATCTTTGTAAAAGAATGGTGAAAAAAGTAAAACTTTTAGGAGGATTGAGTAAGGGAGCACACCCCCTCATATGCAGAATAATTTCTGCTTGTTTTACTCTTTAATGCTACTCCTTGCTTTTAAGTCAAAAAATATTTTTTTTATTATTTCTGACCCTTAGTCAAATCCTGCCAAGCAATACATTTTCATTCCCCTGAGAACTTTTTCCCATCGAAAAATACCCCCCCCCCTGCAAATTAAGTATCTATAAACACATTTGTGGGTACCAATTATTTAGAATTAACTATATGTTTTGCTAGGAATAAACATTTTTAGCAGTCCTTAGTCATTACGAGATAGCCAGACCTGTAAATTAAGGGTCTATAAACCCATTTTTACGTTCCGTTTATTTAGAACAAAGAATATTTTTTGCTAGAAATAAACATTTATAGCTGTCTTAAACCAATTTTTTTTTTAATTTCAAAATGGATTCTCGAATTCAACAACTTATTCATATTCCATAATTCAGGAGCGAAGGGGTGGGAGGCATTATCATCACCTTAGCTGAAATCCCAGGAATTAGGCAACGATTGCAGTCAGGCTTGGCCCCAATGAAGTTGGAGCACATTGTCGGGTTAGACAATCACGCTGTAACCCCAGAGATTCGACAACAAGCGAAGTCAGGTATTCCACCAATCGAGTCTGAACGTGTTGATACATTTATCACTGATAACGATCATGATGTCACTTTCGTCATGAAGAACGAATTATTCATTTTTTAAAATTATATTCAATTAAAAATATTAATATTCAACTGTATATTCAATTTGCATTGCTCTATTCTACTTAGGATGATTATACATCAAGAAATCCCCACAGGAGGGGAAGAAAAGTTGAGGTTATGATATTTGAGTCCTTTGGATGTGGTATATACATGACTATAAGTACCTCTAAGAGAGGTGTCGATATAAGCATTCATTCATAAACGTAGCTGTATTGGTCTCAGGTGTCCTTATGTTACAGTGGGCTGCTAGTAGTAGTTGTAGTAGAATTTCGTGTTTTTGCATGTCATTCATACTATAATATATAATCTTTTGTACATTTTTTCGATAAAACGTACTTTTTTTACGATAGTCTTTAAATCTATGACGTAGACTTGATACGATTGTCAAATATTTCATTTTCTGAAGCTATCTCTTTTTTTTTAAGGCTCAGCACGTGAATCATGAGAGGGCTACTGTAAAAAAGTATTTTGGACGTATTAAAAGGATTATTCACCCCCTCGCACAAAAAGTGTCCTTGGCAATTAAAAATTAACAAGCGACTTATTAAATGTAGCACTCGATATATTGAGCTGTTTGAAGAATAAATCAAAATAAACTTCTACTCTCAGAACTCCTTAAAGAAGCCCAAAATGGAATACTACTTAGTTAGCCCCGATGACATTGTTAAAGATACGAGATGTTATTGGTGGAAACAAATGACATTCAATTTGATAACCCAAGATTTGAGAAGAAAAACATCTCTTTATAAATACAGGACAAGCAAAAAGGACACCGATCAGTCCGGTTATCATAATGACAAAAATTTAGATATTTGTGTATAGATTATATGAAATTCAAATAAAAGTTCTTGCATTTGGACCTTTGAGTAGTGAGAATATTAAAACGGTCATATAATTCTATTTGAAATCTCGAGGAAGACGGTTTTCGGTAGAACATTCATCGATGAATTGAAAATTTACTATAATAATAATAGTGGATTTTTTTTTTATTTCATTATCGATTCTTGAATTAAACAACTTATTCATATTCTATGATACAGGAGCGAAGGGGGGGGCATTATCATCACCTTAGCTGAAATCCAAGCAATTCGGTAACAATTGAAGCCAGGCTTGGTCCCAATGAAGTAGGAGCGCATTGTCAGGTTAAACACTCATGCTGTAACCCCAGAGATTCGACAACAAGAGAAGTCAAGGATTCCATCGATCGAGTCTGAACGTATTGTTACATTTATCACTGATAACGATCATGATGTCATTTTCGTCACTGAAGGGTTGAACGAATAATTCATTTTTTAAAATTTTATTGAATTTAAAATATAAAAATTCAACTGTATATTGAATTTGCATTGCTCTATTCAACTTAGGATGATTATGTATCTAGATAGCCCCACTGGAGGGGAAGAAAAATTGAGGTTATGCATATTTCTGAAAACTAAAACCTCACTTTATTAAAAAAAAAAATATGCTAAAATGTACCCAATGAGGCCTTGGATCAAGCAAGACTTTATTAAAAATAAAATCAATGTTATTAATAAAATCAGATGTTTTTTAAACTGTGATGTTCATAATTCTGAAAATTAAAATCTAGCTTTATTAAAAAAGACATGCGAAGATGTACCCAACCTAGATTCGTTTAACTTCATTAACATGATCCTCATATTTTATTTTTAAGTTTCTGGAGGCACAAACCGTTTTTGACGATTCTGAAAACTAAAACCTCACTTTATTAAAAAATATGCAAAAATTTACCCAATGAGGGCTTGGATCAAACCAAAAAAAATCAATGTTATTAATAAAATCAGATGTTTTTTAAACTGTGATGTTCATATTCCTGAAAATTAAAATTCAGCTTTATTAAAAATATGCGAAAATGTAACTAATGAGGGCTTGGATCAAACCCAACTTTATTTAAAAAATCAATGTTATTAATAAATCAGATGTTTTTTAAACTGTGATGTTCATATTCCTGAAAATTAAAATCCAGCTTTATTAAAAAAATGTGCAAAAATGTACCCAAATTAGATTCGTTTAACTTAACTAACAAAATCCTCATATTTTATTTTTAAGTTTCAGATGGCACAATCCGTTTTTGACGATTCTGAAAACTAAAACCTGACTTTATTTAAAAAATATTCAAAAATGTACTCAGTGAGGGCATGGATCAAATCCAACTTTATTAAAAAAATCAATTTTATTAATAATATTAGATTTTTTTTTAGACTGTGATGTTCATATTTCTGAAAATTAAAATTTAGCTTTATTAAAAAATATGCAAAAAATGTACCCAATGAGGGCTTAGATCAAACCCAACTTTATTTAAAAATCAATGTTATTAATAAAATCAGGGATTTTTTAAACTGTGATGTCCATATTACTGTAAATTTACATCCAGCTTTATTAAAAAAAATATTGAGAAAATATAATCAATAAGGGTTTGGATCAAACCCAATTTTATTAAAAAAAATCAATGTTATTAATAAAATCAGATGTTTTTTAAACTTTGATGTTCATATTTCTGAAAATCAAAATCCAGCTTTATTAAGGTTTTAGCATACATCCTTTTAATGATCCTGATCCCTATGATGGATTTAGCCTGGGCAATCCGAGTCGATGAAGAGAAAATGTCTTGGCCAAAAGCCAAGCCCCCGACATGTGGGGGCGTTGATTGGTGGGAAGAAACAAAATTTCTTTATCCCGGTTGAAAATTAGAGCTGAGCAGTAATTTTTTTAAAAAAAAAAAGGAGTCGAGGTTTTGCTTTAACTATCTTAAGTGCCTCAATTATAGCTTTTATCTCAGCAATCAGGATGGAAGATCCATTTGGATGAGATCCGCCAAGCCCTAAAGGAAGAGGAGGAAAGAATTGGAAGAAAAACAAAAAGGCCAACCCATTCTTTTGTGACCTACAAAAGGGCTGTTTGGTCCAAGGCTTTTAATTACTGTCAATCATAACAAGTTCTAGCCACATATAAGTTTAAGAAACAAGCTAAGGTTTTGGCATACATCCTTTTAATGATCCTGATCCCTATGATGGATTTAGCTTGGGCAATCCGAGTTGATGAAGAGAAAATGTCTTGGCCAAAAGCCAAGCCCCCGACATGTAGGGGCGTTGATTGGTGGGAAGAAACAAAATTTCTTTATCCCGGTTGAAAATTAGAGCTGAGCAGTAATTTAAAAAAAAAAAAAGGAGTCGAGGTTTTGCTTTAACTATCTTAAGTGCCTCAATTATAGCTTTTATCTCAGCAATCAGGATGGAAGATCCATTAGGATGAGATCCGCCAAGCCCTAAAGGAAGAGGAGGAAAGAATTGGAAGAAAAACAAAAAGGCCAACCCATTCTTTTGTGACCTACAAAAGGGCTGTTTGGTCCAAGGCTTTTAATTACTGTCAATCATAACAAGTTCTAGCCACATATAAGTTTAAGAAACAAGCTAAGATTTTGGCATACATCCTTTTAATGATCCTGATCCCTATGATGGATTTAGCCTGGGCAATCCGAGTCGATGAAGAGAAAATGTCTTGGCCAAAAGCCAAGCACCCGACATGTAGGGGCGTTGATTGGTGGGAAGAAACAAAATTTCTTTATCCCGGTTGAAAATTAGAGCTGAGCAATAATTTAAAAAAAAAGGAGTCGAGGTTTTGCTTTAACTATCTTAAGTGCCTCAATTATAGCTTTTATCTCAGCAATCAGGATGGAAGATCCATTTGGATGAGATCCGCCAAGCCCTAAAGGAAGAGGAGGAAAGAATTGGAAGAAAAACAAAAAGGCCAACCCATTCTTTTGTGACCTACAAAAGGGCTGTTTGGTCCAAGGCTTTTAATTACTGTCAATCATAACAAGTTCTAGCCACATATAAAATTAAGAAACAAGCTAAGGTTTTGGCATACATCCTTTTAATGATCCTGATCCCTATGATGGATTTAGCCTGGGCAATCCGAGTCGATGAAGAGAAAATGTCTTGGCCAAAAGCCAAGCCCCCGACATGTAGGGGCGTTGATTGGTGGGAAGAAACAAAACTTCTTTATCCCGGTTGAAAATTAGAGCTGAGCAGTAATTTAAAAAAAAAAGAGTCCTGGTTGAACTTCGCTGAAGTAAGGATGCTAGGACTGCTTTGAAAAAACTTTTAATTTTTGGTTTTATTGGTTGCATGTTGTTGTGAGTCTTTTCTTTCCTATATTTTTGTCTTGCTGAGGACGGCCCTTGGACAGAGTCCTGTTTGAACTTCGCTGAAGTAAGGATGCTAGGACTGCTTTGAAAAATTTTTTAATTTTTGGTTTTATTGGTTGCATGTTGTTGTGAGTCTTTTTTCTTTTATATATTTTTGTGTTGCTGAGGACGGCCCTTGGACATAGGGCCGAAATATTCATTAAAATGATCTCCACTGTCTTACAAAAGGATTTCCCTATTGTTCTTCGTACTTTTGTTGTTTGTTATGGAAAGGCAGTGTGGTCTTCGTCACTATGTTGAAACAAATTGAAATAAAGTGTATGTAGTAGTGTATATTAGAAAGCATAATAAGAGACCACACTTAAAGTTAAAGAATTAATCATTTATACCGTCGTTATGCTATGACAACTTAGAAGAAACTTCTATGTGTTGAATTTCCCAATGGAAACTTTATATATATATTTCAACCAACATGATAAGAATTTCATTTTGCGTACTAATATTAGTGTATTTACTTAACACTGTCTTGTAGCGTAAAATTCATGTACCCAATCGATACATGACATGAGTATTTACTTTAAAGAACGTGTGATTCTGCTGAGTTATTCTATTCCAGGAATTGGAACGGCATATCCGAAACTATCCAGGACAATGCATAGACCAGTGCAGACATAGCCCAGTAGCACCTATGTTCATCATGACTCAACCAACGAAGAGTACTCGCCATAAGTTCAAAACGACTCTCAACCCAACTTCGCTTACGAAGATTACAGGTACCTTTTGATCGAGGAAACGATATGTATAAGGTAACACTATCTAACAAATCACAGTATCCAGTGCATTATTGAACTATAAACATAACAATCCTGAAAACCCATTACGTAGCATAAGATGCAAAAATACATCATCCTTGATAACAATATTGATGAACCCGATTTGTTGGCATGTCGACGATTCACATGTTAAATCCCCTTAGACCATTTCTCCATTAAGAGACTACAAAGACATTTAGAGATATTACCGTAAATGGTACAAGAATGCTTGAAATATGGACTTAGAAACCAATCATTAAATAGTAAAAATCAATAGTAATCCCAGTGATTAACCCCTGAGTGACAATGTACTCCTACCGCTAATCAAAGACGATATGTTGAAGGAGTCACAATAGTTTGATGTTGACCTATTCAAAATTCAAACATCATTTTCCCTGTGATTAACCAAGGAGTCCCCGCAAAAGCTAATAGACACAAGCCATGTACAAACAATTTTATAAGAGAAGCTAACCTCTAAGTGCATGAATGAACTATTTTAAACGAGATATATTTTCTCTATTTGATATGAACATCTCAACAGTGTCATACTGAGAAGAAAATCATCCCATCCACTATCAACTCAGTCCCAGTGATCAAACCCCTTAACGATAAAGCCTCCTATGAAGTATCCAAAAACAGCAGGTGAGAATGAACTCTGATGGCAAAATTCCACACACCTGTAACCAAAAATATCATTTCCCGTTCGATAATTAGAGAAAACACTTCGTCAAAGATGAACAAAACCATACTCAAACTAGTCTGTGAAGAAACTACATATGTGATTAAAATTTTGTTTGCACAAGACGATACTAGTGACGGACCATAATTCGCAACAGAAGGTGCGAGTACGCTAAAGAGACACGTAAATGGTAAAATAGGTGTGAACTTATATCACATTTTATTGATTTTAACAACCTAACAATTTTGATGACCTACTGTTAATGTTAAATAACAAACAATCCCAGTGAAAGTGTTTTCGTACCAGTGAAAATGGTAGACATAATATTGTGTGTTTTAAATCGTTCCTATATATATTGCTAAGTGTTCAGATAGTCATGTGTAGTGTTATCGTATTATTCCATTAATTTAGGGTAGATAGGAAACATAATTAACCCATATTTAGTGTAAAGTAAAAAACTTATAAAAAAATGAATTTTCAAAAAATCTTGTAGTAATAGTAGAATAACCCAACATTACCAACATTGTTGAAAATATAGGAGTCATTAGTGTTAGATGTATAAAAAAAAATAATCTTTATGTAGTGACTATCTTAGCCGAGGGAGGAACCTTAGAAAAGGATATATAGCTAAATAAGAAAAGTAATACTAAAATTTTTCTTAAGCACTGTTGATTAAGTTTAAATTAAAATATAAAATAATACAGTAGCAATTAAAGTTACGTAGGAAAAATAGTAAGTAAACCGCGAATATTTCAAAACCAAAGGGCGAGCAAGTCCTAATGAAGAGACGTCATTAAATAATGGGAAGGGTAATATGTACCGTAAGCAATATGTAATATAAAATTGTTTCCAAATACTTCAAAATAAAACAAAATTTTTTCATTCTAAATATACTTCCGACGTAAATTAAACTCCCCCCTAATTGAATTTATATCCCATTTTAAACTTAAGTCTAAATTCTTAATCAACGAAAGAAAAACCATATTTTATGCTCAGCCAAACATCCCTTTAAAGTACAAAAGAAACGGATGATCAGATTCGCAAAGAACTTGATACTTGATAAATTCCAGAATACTTTGTAATGCTTCGCATGCATTCCACACTTTTTGTCTTACTAACCGACAGATGTGAAATGTGGAAAAAGCTACCGATCGGATGACGGTATTAAATAAAGAAGATAGTTTGAACTTCGCAAAATACTTGACAAAAAAATCAAGAGACAGTTTTATACAAAGTAGATTCAAGTAACAGAAATGCGAAAAGTTTAATGACCAAAATATTGAAAGTAAAATTATTGGACGGCTGTTAACATAACGAATTTAGTTTGTCAACATAGTGACAAAGTGGCGGGCCCCTTCACAGTATTTGGACCAATCATGAATAGTTCTTTGTGCTCAGAATCAAAACTATGTTTTAAAGTATTGTAAAAGTGTTTTCGAGGATTTTTATAAGTCATTAAGTATTGAGAACCCAGGCATTAAGCATTAAGACATGAGCATTATTAGATTGACGTTTTGAAGTACGCTGCTGTACAATTAAATATGTAAGTTCAATAAATCTATTACTTTTCTATTTGTATTGTTTTATTTTATATACCTGTATCTAGCCTCCCAGAGTAGTCAACTAGTTCAATGGTTCTCCGATCGGTAACGCTCCCAAGGAATCTGGTAAAATCCACGAAGTACTCCTACGTTTTTGGATCCATGGCTCCACGGTCCAATTAATCACCTCATAAGGAAACACGAGAGAATTATTTAATACATTATTTTTTATCACCCCCCCCATAAGACTGGGCAGCTGGCCATCCTGTGAGAATTGTACAATGATTGATGAGTGCGATGAAAAGTGCAGATTATGCAACCCATGAAAATGCATAGAGGATATGCTGTACAAATTAAAGGTCTTAATTCCTGTCTTGAAGGGATGTGTGACTCTCATCCTAGAGGGCACCTATGTTCCAATTGCCACTAGGATAAATGCACTGAGTGGGAGAATACACATCAGTAGAACGGCCATAGAGGCAATAAAACCTACATGAAAACTTACACCTGCGGCATGAATATACAGTGTAGTTTGACGTGCATAATGCAAAAAGCGACTAATCCTATTATAATATATACCTATAAAGTGAAAACACGTTTTTAGAGTATAATTGAGATTATATAACGCAAGCAGACTGGTTTTTGAGGCACTTTCATCCGCTCCCACGCTCCCACGCTCCCACAGGAACGCTCCCACGGAATCTGGTAAAATCCACGAAGTACTCCTACGTTTTTGGATCCATGGCTCCACGGTCCAATTAATCACCTCATAAGGAAACACAAGAGAATTATTTAATACAGTATTTTTTATCCCCCCATAAAAGATGGCGCGGTCGGTAGGATTCGAACCTACGCTCCCAAAGTGAATCTGATTTCCAATCATGTTACATTTAATGTTACACTGACCAGCCCTATGCTCCTTAAGAGTAATATTATGCCTAATTTTTATGATGATTAATATGCGTGGCTCCCCGCTCCCACAGAATGACTACGGAAATTTTTTGAAGCAATTAATTTGAATTATTCACTATGCTGAGAAACATATTGTCTGCTTTTTACAAGGTGTTCAACAAGGTGGGGAACTCAAAAGACAAGATGTCTGCATTGAAGTTGAGGGGAGACTTTGTCCAAATTTGTTCCCGAGCTGTTTTTAGATTCGAAGTTTTGTTTAGATCCAAGACGGGTGTTCTATTCATTGGATTTTGCCTGTCTATCTTTCTGTCTATCTTTCTCTACAATTCTTAGATCCAGCCATCCTGCAATCTTTGAAGTTTTAACAGTTTTGCGTCAAAGTCAAATTTTAAGTCTAAATCATTAATACCAGTTTTGTTACAAGTTTTGATACAAGTCTAATTCAATATTAAACATTGTTTTAGTAAAAAAAAAAAAATCTTTATGTAGTGACTATCTTAGCCGAGGGAGGAACCTTAGAAAAGGATATATAGCCAAATAAGAAAAGTAATACTAAAATTTTTCTCAAGCACTGTTGATTAAGCTTAAATAAAAATATAAAATAATACAGTATCAATTAAAGTTACGTAGGACAAATAGTAAATAAACCGCGAATATTTCAAAACCTAAGGGCAAGCAAGTCCTAATTACGGGACGTCATTAAATAATGGGAAGGGTAATATGTACCGTAAGCAATATGTAATATAAAATTGTTTTCAAATACTTCAAGATAAAATAAAATTATTTCGTTCTAAATATACTTCCGATGTAAATTAAACTCTCCCCTAATTGATTTTAAATCCCATTTCAAACTTGAGTCTAAATTCTTAATCAACGAAAGAAAAAACATATTTTATGCTCAGCCAAAACATTCCTTTAAAGTACAAAAAAAAGGATGATCAGGTTCGCAAAGAACTTGATGTTTGATAAATTCCAGAATACTTTGTAATAATTCGCATGCATTCCACACTTTTTGTAGTGCTAACCGAAAGGTGAGAAATGTGGAAAAAGCTACCGATCTGATGACGGTATTAAATAAAGAAGATAGTTTGAACTTCGCAAAATACTTGACAAAAAAATCACGAGACAATGTTTTATACAAAGTAGATTCAAGTAACATGAATGCGAAAAGTTTAAAGACCGAAATATTGAAAGTAAAATTATTGGACGCGCAGGTAACATAACGAATTTAGTTTGTCAACATAGTGACAAAGTGGCGGGCCCCTTCACAGGATTTGGGCCAATCATGAATAGTTCTTTGTGCTCAGAATCAAAACTATGTTTTAAAGTGTTGTAAAAGTGTTTTTCGAGGATTTTTATAAGGCATTAAGTATTGAGAACCCAGGCATTAAGCATTAAGACATGAGCATTATAAGATTGACGTTTTGAAGTACGCTGCTGTACAATTAAATATGTAAGTTCAATAAATCTATTACTTTTCTATTTGTATTGTTTTATTTTATATACCTGTATCTAGCCTCCCAGAGTAGACAAATAGTTCAATGGTTCTCCGATCGGTAACGCTCCGAAGGAGTCTGGTAAAATCCACGAAGTACGCCTACGTTTTTGGATCTATGGCTCCACGGTCCAATTAATTACCTCATAAGGAAACACAAGAGAATTAATTTAATACATTATTTTTTATCCCCCCCCCCCATAAGAGACGGCGCGGTCGTAAACTCGGAGGAAAAATATGCGAACTAGTTAGGCTACATATTTCTTAATTTAAATTTAAAACATTCGAAAGATACAGACCTATATGAAAGAGTGTCTAAGCCTATAACCGCTAAGTTATAATAGGGAAACCCTTTTAAAATATCTCATAGAAAATAATAGCATTCCCCAAATAGGTTAAGTGAAAGAGATTTACTTAAGTATACAATTCTGTTAATTAAAACGAAGACATGACAGAAAAGTTAAGTGCATTGTTACTTGCGCAAAAAATGGTTGCGAAAAATGTACAAATAACCAAGTAAATCCCGCAATATGATGGACAAACAGATGTTGACGAGTTTAATATATAGTTAGTACAATTCTTAGAATTAACTAAAACAGATCTAAAAACGTTGATAAGTATGCTGCTTCTAAGGCTAAGAGGGCAGGCATTAACTTTTTTAAAACAGATTGAAAAGACTGTCGTAGAGGATAATAATTTGCCGATAAATACAATAGAAAAACTATTAACGGCATTCAAAGACAGATTTATTGAAACAAGTTCAACAAATAAATTAAAACATGGAACAGTATGTTTCGATCATGCACAGAACGTACAAGAATATTTACTCAACATACAAATCTCAGTAGACGCGAAATACGGCAAGGTTCAGGAGACATTTGAAAAAATTATACTAAATACATTTTTGCAAGGACTTCCCCTAAAATTATATAGAATGGTAATTTCTAAGAACATACAAACGTTGGACCTTGTAGTTCAGGAAGTAGGGCGAATGATTGAAATTGATACAATCGTAGCAAATCATAGTAAAACAAAAATAAATAGCTTAGACGAATCAAACACAAACCTAACCTCCAAGGGTGATCAGGCGTCTCCAAATTTATTTTCAAGGGACAATTCCCCAGTGACGCAAAGAAATAGAATACATGAACCCGATAGGCGGAAAATGGTATGTTTCCAGCCTGTAAAACCAATGAGTTATGAAAATAAACCTATATCTGTAATCTATAAACCTAATCTGTAATGCTATATCTGTAATCGTGTCGGACATATTGCGAAAGAGTGTCGCTTTAAAAATAGAAACATAACGGCACCAGATGATGCAGCCAGAAATACACGATATTATGGCAATCATTCGTTCGGGAGAACAAATCTTAGTGCCAAGGGCGCACAAGGGTACACTCAGGACGCAATATTCCCACAATACCCTCAAATCCGCCCACCGGTACTTCATAATGTATACCCACAGAACTCGTATAACTGTCACCCCAGTAGACAAAATAATTATCGGCCGACGGGAAACGCAAATTTTTCAAACCGACGGCAAATAGCTAAATGGCCCACGGGAAATGAAAATTTCTCGAGCCCACGGCGTCTGCAGTCAGCACCAGCAGCCAGCACTGACGCAAGCAATCCAAACTATCGTAGTAATACATGGCGAAGGCAGACAAATGTAAATCAATTAGATATGCTTATAGAATCTAATGTGTCTGAATCTCTATTGCAGACCCCAGTATACGAAATAAACCCCCAGGGAAACGCGCCAGGCCCCTCAGAAGAATAAATTGGACCCAGAAGGGGGCCAGAATATTTTGTAGGTCCAAATCATTAGTAGTACCGTCCTTCAGTGATAATAATAATAAGTTACCCATATTTATTGATTTTTGTGTGGCAAATATTTACTTTAAGGCTTTAATTGACAGTGGTGCCACTGTTAATATCATAAACTCATGCGTATTTAATATGTTGCCTCCGCATATTAGGCGACGGAAAAATGTCAAGAATCCAAATTTAACTAGTGTAACAGGGCACAAATTGGACGCAAAAGGTTCAATTCGCCTCGATGTAAAAAGGGATAATAGAATTTTTCCGACAAATTTTATAATATTTATGAAGCCATTATCGGCGCAAATTTTTTAAGGTCAAATAAAATATTGTTAGACGTAACGAACGAAAGACTTGTCTACCCGGCTAAGGCAGGGAAAGGAATCTCTACCTTAAGGAATGTTAACAGAAGTTACGAAGAAAACGTAACAGTAAATAAAATTTCCGGCGGTACAATGTCACAATCTTTTGAACCTCAAGTCTCGCTACAAAGAGGACGTGGCATAACAAGAAATCCATTTTCTTATTCAGAGCGGTATCGGAAAAGTAAAGTAAATTTAGATAATTTGGAACGTTCCCAGCTTTGCAACGAAAATAAGGCATTTCCGTAAAAAATGAACTATAAAGCTTCTCTGACCGTAAACACTAGTTTTTGTAAGAAAATTATAGAAAATACATTTCTATGATTCAAATGTGAATCTTTGGTTAGAAAAAAGCCCAGCTTTTGAACGAAAATAAGCGATTTCCGTTAATTAAATTATAAAAAATACATTTCTCTGGGTCAAATGTGAATCTTTGGTTAGAAAAAAGCCCTGCTTTGGAACGAAAATATACCACTTCCGTAAAAAATGAACTATAAAGCATTTTTTGACCGTAAACACTAGTTTTTGTAAGAGAAATACATTTCTCTGGGTCAAATGTGAATCTTTGGTTAGAAAAAAGCCAAGCTTTGGAACGGAAATATACCATTTCCGTAAAAAATGAACTATAAAGGTTTTTTGATCATAACCAATATTTTTTGTTAAACAAAATCCATGAAAATGAATTACTCTGGGTCAAATTTTAGTCTATGGTTAGAAAAAGCCCCACCTTTAAATGGAAAATGAGACATTTACGTAAAAACTTGACCATACAGCTTTTTCTTACAAAAACTAGAGTTTACGGTCAAAAAAAGCCTTATAGTTCGTTTTTTACGGAAATGGCTTATTTTCATTCCAAAGCTTGTTCGTTTCGAAATTTAATGCAACTCCTTACTTTCAGCTGAAATAATATATTTTTGTTTAATTTCTTCCATTTGAAAAAAGACTTAAATTTCTAATCGTTTTTCAGGTCAATCTTGAAATCTCTCTTCCGTTGAAATTTTTCCCAGAAATTCAAACCCGCTGAAAATTTCCAAGAGCCATTCTCCCACAACAGGGTTTAAATTTTAATTTATATTTCCATCATAGTGTTCTCAATCTTTTTTAGGATGTGTGGCGTTTGTGGGGGCTCACTCTTGAGGAGGAAGAGGAGCTTCTAGCTACGTGTACTGAAATTGATGCAAGTGAGATTACACTTGAGGAGGAGGAACAGCTTCTCTGCACATGTATATCAGAGGATCTTTTGAGGAGTGGGCCTTCGGGTCGAATGTGTCAGATCGAAGATGTCGGGCAACTGAGAACCAGTTTACCGACACTTCGAGTACGCGACGATTTATTTGAGGAGGTGGGATACACTCAATCTCAGGAGACACCCTCTCTCATAGATATTATGCCAGTGGAGGAAGAAGACGAGGTTCAAATAATTGAACCTGCGATAATATACATGAAAACTGTATTAATTATTGATATAGCAAAAGAATAAATATTTGAAGAAAGATTTATTTTTATCTTTGATAGAAAACTTGATTGAGGATCGATATCATTCTAAAGGCTGATCTATTCAATCTGAACTATTCATGCACAGAAGTCTCTGATGACATCCTTACTCTATATATATATATATATATATATATATATATATATATATATATATATATATATATATATATATATATATATATATATATATAACTAATATGTGAAAATTAAAATAGTATAATCAAATTTATTGTATATTCCAACTCTTGCATTTTAATTTTAATTTATATTTCCATCATAGTGTTCTCAATTTTTTTTAGGATGTGTGGCGTGTGGGGGCTCACTCTTGAGGAGGAAGAGGAGCTTCTTGCTACGTGTACTGAAATTGATGCAAGTGAGATTACACTTGAGGAGGAGGAACAGCTTCTCTGCACATGTATATCAGAGGATTCTTTTGAGGAGTGGGCCTTCGGGTCGAATGTGTCAGATCGAAGATTTCGGGCAACTGAGAACCAGTTTACCGACACTTCGAGTACGCGACGATTTATTTGAGGAGGTGGTATACACTCAATCTCAGGAGACACCCTCTTACCCTCTCTCATAGATATTATGCCAGTGGAGGAAGAAGACGAGGTTCAAATAATTGAACCTGAGATAATATACATGAAAATTGTAATAAATATTTATATAGCAAAAGAATAAATATTTGAAGAAAGATTTATTTTTATCTTTGATAGAAAACTTGATTGAGGATCGATATCATTCTAAAGGCTGATCTATTCAATCTGAACTATTCATGCATAAAAGTCTCTGATGACATCCTTACTCTATATATATATAACTAATATGTGAAAATTAAAATAGTATAATCAAATTTATTGTATATTCCAACTCTTGCATTTTAATTTTAATTTATATTTCCATCATAGTGTTCTCAATCTTTTTTAGAATGTGTGGCGTGTGTGGGGGCTCACTCTTGAGGAGGAAGAGGAGCTTCTAGCTACGTGTACTGAAATTGATGCAAGTGAGATTACACTTGAGGAGGAGGAACAGCTTCTCTGAACATGTATATCAGAGGATCTTTTTAGGAGTGGGCCTTTGGGTCGAATGTGTCAGATCGAAGATGTCGGGCAACTGAGAACAAGTTTACCGACACTTCGAGTACGCGACGATTTATTTGAGGAGGTGGTATACACTCAATCTCAGGAGACACCCTCTGTCATAGATATTATGCCAGTAGAGGAAGAAGACGAGGTTCAAATAATTGAACCTGAGATAATATACATGAAAACTGTAATAAATATTGATATAGCAAAAGAATAAATATTTGAAGAAAGATTTATTTTTATCTTTGATAGAAAACTTGATTGAGGATCGATATCATTCTAAAGGCTGATCTATTCATGCACAGAAGTCTCTGATGACATCCTTACTTTATATATGTAACTAATGTGTGAAAATTGAAATAGTATAATCAAATTTATTGTATATTCCAACTCTTGCATTTTAATTTTAATTCATATTTCCATCATATTGTTCTCAATCTTTTTTAGGATGTGTGGCGTGTGTGGGGGCTCACTCTTGAGGAGGAAGAGGAGCTTCTAGCTACGTGTACTGAAATTGATGCAAGTGAGATTACACTTGAGGAGGAGGAACAGCTTCTCAGCACATGTATATCAGAGGATCTTTTTAGGAGTGGGCCTTCGGGTCGAATGTGTCAGATCGAAGATGTCGGGCAACTGAGAACCAGTTTACCGACACTTCGAGTACGCGACGATTTATTTGAGGAGGTGGTATACACTCAATCTCAGGAGACACCCTCTCTCATAGATATTATGCCAGTAGAGGAAGAAGACGAGGTTCAAATAATTGAACCTGAGATAATATACATGAAAACTGTAATAAATATTGATATAGCAAAAGAATAAATATTTGAAGAAAGATTTATTTTTATCTTTGATAGAAAACTTGATTGAGGATCGATATCATTCTAAAGGCTGATCTATTCAATCTGAACTATTCATGCACAGAAGTCTCTGATGACATTCTTACTCTATATATATAACTAGTATGTGAAAATTAAAAAAGTATAATCAAATTTATTGTATATTCCAACTCTTGCATTTTAATTTTAATTTATATTTCCATCATAGTGTTCTAAATCTTTTTTAGAATGTGTGGCGTGTGTGGGGGCTCACTCTTGAGGAGGAAGAGGAGATTCTAGCTACATGTACTGAAATTGATGCAAGTGAGATTACACTTGAGGAGGAGGAACAGCTTCTCTGCACATGTTTATCAGAGGATCTTTTGAGGAGTGGGCCTTCGGGTCGAATGTGTCAGATCGAAGATGTCGGGCAACTGAGAACCAGTTTACCGACACTTCGAGTACGCGACGATTTATTTGAGGAGGTGGTATACACTCAATCTCAGGAGACACCCTCTCTCACAAATATTATGCCAGTGGAGGAAGAAGACGAGGTTCAAATAATTGAACCTGAGATAATATACATGAAAACTGTAATAAATATTGATATAGCAAAAGAATAAATATTTGAAGAAAGATTTATTTTTATCTTTGATAGAAAACTTGATTGAGGATCGATATCATTCTAAAGGCTGATCTATTCAATCTGAACTATTCATACACAAAAGTCTCTGATGACATCCTTACTCTATATATATATATAACTAATATGTGAAAATTAAAATAGTATAATCAAATTTACTGTATATTCCAGCTCTTGCATTTAAATTTTAATTTATATTTCCATCATAGTGTTCTCAATCTTTTTTAGGATGTGTGGTGTGTGTGGGGGCTCACTCTTGAGGAGGAAGAGGAGCTTCTAGCTACGTGTACTGAAATTGTTGCAAGTGAGATTACACTTGAGGAGGAGGAACAGCTTCTCTGAACATGTATATCAGAGGATCTTTTAGGAGTGGGCCTTTGGGTCGAATGTGTCAGATCGAAGATGTCGGGCAACTGAGAACCAGTTTACCGACACTTCGAGTACGCGACGATTTATTTGAGGAGGTGGTATACACTCAATCTCAGGAGATACCCTCTCTCATAGATATTATGCCAGTAGAGGAAGAAGACGAGGTTCAAATAATTGAACCTGAGATAATATACATGAAAACTGTAATAAATATTGATATAGCAAAAGAATAAATATTTGAAGAAAGATTTATTTTTATATTTGATAGAAAACTTGATTGAGGATCGATATCATTATAAAGGCTGATCTATTCAATCTGAACTATTCATGCACAGAAGTCTCTGATGACATTCTTACTCTATATATATAACTAGTATGTGAAAATTAAAAAAGTATAATCAAATTTATTGTATATTCCAACTCTTGCATTTTAATTTTAATTTATATTTCCATCATAGTATTCTCAATCTTTTTTAGGATGTGTGGCGTGTGTGGGGGCTCACTCTTGAGGAGGAAGAGGAGCTTCTAGCTACGTGTACTGAAATTGATGCAAGTGAGATTACACTTGAGGAGGAGGAACAGCTTCTCTGCACATGTAAATCAGAGGATCTTTTGAGGAGTGGGCCTTCGGGTCGAATGTATCAGATCGAAGATGTCGGGCAACTGAGAACCAGTTTACCGACACTTCGAGTACGCGACGATTTATTTGAGGAGGTGGTATACACTCAATCTCAGGAGACACCCTCTCTCATAAATATTATGCCATTGGAGGAAGAAGACGAGGTTCAAATAATTGAACCTGAGATAATATACATGAAAACTGTAATAAATATTGATATAGCAAAAGAATAAATATTTAAAGAAAGATTTATTTATATCTTTGATAGAAAACTTGATTGAGGATCGATATCACTCTAAAGGCTGATCTATTCAATCTGAACTATTCACACACAGAAGTCTCTGATGACATCCTTACTCTATATATATATATAACTAATATGTGAAAATTAAAATAGTATAATTAAATTTACTGTATATTCCAGCTCTTGCATTTTAATTTTAATTTATATTTCCATCATAGTGTTCTCAATCTTTTTTAGGATGTGTGGCGTGTGTGGGGGCTCACTCTTGAGGAGGAAGAGGAGCTTCTAGCTACGTGTACTGAAATTGATGCAAGTGAGATTACACTTGAGGAGGAGGAACAGCTTCTCTGCACATGTATATCAGAGTTTCTTTTGAGGAGTGGGCCTTCGGGTCGAATGTGTCAGATCGAAGATGTCGGGCACCTGAGAACCAGTTTACCGACACTTCGAGTACGCGACGATTTATTTGAGGAGGTGGTATACACTCAATCTCAGGAGACACCCTCTCTCATAGATATTATGCCAGTAGAGGAAGAAGACGAGGTTCAAATAATTGAACCTGCGATAATATACATGAAAACTGTATTAATTATTGATATAGCAAATGACTAAATATTTGAAGAAAGATTTATTTTTATCTTTGATAGAAAACTTGATTGAGGATCGATATCATTCTAAAGGCTGATCTATTCAATCTGAACTATTCATGCACAGAAGTCTCTGATGACATCCTTACTCTATATATATATATATATAACTAATATGTGAAAATTAAAATAGTATAATCAAATTTATTGTATATTCCAACTCTTTCATTTTAATTTTAATTTATATTTCCATCATAGTGTTCTCAATCTTTTTTAGGATGTGTGGCGTGTGTGGGGGCTCACTCTTGAGGAGGAAGAGGAGCTTCTAGCTACATGTACTGAAATTGATGCAAGTGAGATTACACTTGAGGAGGAGGAACAGCTTCTCTGAACATGTATATCAGAGGATCTTTTGAGGAGTGGGCCTTCGGGTCGAATGTGTCAGATCGAAGATGTCGGGCAACTGAGAACCAGTTTACCGACACTTCGAGTACGCGACGATTTATTTAAGGAGGTGGTATACACTCAATCTCAGGAGACACCCTCTCTCACAAATATTATGCCAGTGGAGGAAGAAGACGAGGTTCAAATAATTGAACCTGAGATAATATACATGAAAACTGTAATAAATATTGATATAGCAAAAGAATAAATATTTGAAGAAAGATTTATTTTTATCTTTGATAGAAAACTTGATTGAGAATCGCTATCATTCTAAAGGCTGATCTATTCAATCTGAACTATTCATACACAAAAGTCTCTGATGACATCCTTACTCTATATATATATATAACTAATATGTGAAAATTAAAATAGTATAATCAAATTTACTGTATATTCCAGCTCTTGCATTTTAATTTTAATTTATATTTCCATCATAGTGTTCTCAATCTTTTTTAGGATGTGTGGCGTGTGTGGGGGCTCACTCTTGAGGAGGAAGAGGAGCTTCTAGCTACGTGTACTGAAATTGATGCAAGTGAGATTACACTTGAGGAGGAGGAACAGCTTCTCTGAACATGTATATCAGAGGATCTTTTTAGGAGTGGGCCTTTGGGTCGAATGTGTCAGATCGAAGATGTCGGGCAACTGAGAACCAGTTTACCGACACTTCGAGTACGCGACGATTTATTTGAGGAGGTGGTATACACTCAATCTCAGGAGATACCCTCTCTCATAGATATTATGCCAGTAGAGGAAGAAGACGAGGTTCAAATAATTGAACCTGAGATAATATACATGAAAACTGTAATAAATATTGATATAGCAAAAGAATAAATATTTGAAGAAAGATTTATTTTTATATTTGATAGAAAACTTGATTGAGGATCGATATCATTATAAAGGCTGATCTATTCAATCTGAACTATTCATGCACAGAAGTCTCTGATGACATTCTTACTCTATATATATAACTAGTATGTGAAAATTAAAAAAGTATAATCAAATTTATTGTATATTCCAACTCTTGCATTTTAATTTTAATTTATATTTCCATCATAGTATTCTCAATCTTTTTTAGGATGTGTGGCGTTTGTGGGGGCTCACTCTTGAGGAGGAAGAGGAGCTTCTTGCTACATGTACTGAAATTGATGCAAGTGAGATTACACTTGAGGAGGAGGAACAGCTTCTCTGAACATGTATATCAGAGGATCTTTTGAGGAGTGGGCCTTCGGGTCGAATGTATCAGATCGAAGATGTCGGGCAACTGAGAACCAGTTTACCGACACTTCGAGTACGCGACGATTTATTTGAGGAGGTGGTATACACTCAATCTCAGGAGACACCCTCTCTCATAAATATTATGCCATTGGAGGAAGAAGACGAGGTTCAAATAATTGAACCTGAGATAATATACATGAAAACTGTAATAAATATTGATATAGCAAAAGAATAAATATTTAAAGAAAGATTTATTTTTATCTTTGATAGAAAACTTGATTGAGGATCGATATCACTCTAAAGGCTGATCTATTCAATCTGAACTATTCACGCACAGAAGTCTCTGATGACATCCTTACTCTATATATATATATAACTAATATGTGAAAATTAAAATAGTATAATCAAATTTATTGTATATTCCAGCTCTTGCATTTTAATTTTAATTTATATTTCCATCATAGTGTTCTCAATCTTTTTTAGGATGTGTGGCGTGTGTGGGGGCTCACTCTTGAGGAGGAAGAGGAGCTTCTAGCTACGTGTACTGAAATTGATGCAAGTGAGATTACACTTGAGGAGGAGGAACAGCTTCTCTGCACATGTATATCAGAGTTTCTTTTGAGGAGTGGGCCTTCGGGTCGACTGTGTCAGATCGAAGATGTCGGGCAACTGAGAACCAGTTTACCGACACTTCGAGTACGCGACGATTTATTTGAGGAGGTGGTATACACTCAATCTCAGGAGACACCCTCTCTCATAGATATTATGCCAGTAGAGGAAGAAGACGAGGTTCAAATAATTGAACCTGAGATAATATACATGAAAACTGTATTAATTATTGATATAGCAAATGACTAAATATTTGAAGAAAGATTTATTTTTATCTTTGATAGAAAACTTGATTGAGGATCAATATCATTCTAAAGGCTGATCTATTCAATCTGAACTATTCATGCACAGAAGTCTCTGATGACATCCTTACTCTATATATATATATATATATATAACTAATATGTGAAAATTAAAATAGTATAATCAAATTTATTGTATATTCCAACTCTTTCATTTTAATTTTAATTTATATTTCCATCATAGTGTTCTCAATCTTTTTTAGGATGTGTGGCGTGTGTGGGGGCTCACTCTTGAGGAGGAAGAGGAGCTTCTAGCTACGTGTACTGAAATTGATGCAAGTGAGATTACACTTGAGGAGGAGGAACAGCTTCTCTGCACATGTATATCAGAGGATTCTTTTGAGGAGTGGGCCTTCGGGTCGAATGTGTCAGATCGAAGATGTCGGGCAACTGAGAACCAGTTTACCGACACTTCGAGTACGTGACGATTTATTTGAGGAGGTGGGATACACTCAATTTCAGGAGACACCCTCTCTCATAGATACTATGCTATTGGAGGAAGAAGACGAGGTTCAAATAATTGAACCTGAGATAATACACATGAAAATTCTAATAAATATTTATATAGCAAAAGAATAAATATTTGAAGAAAGATTTATTTTTATCTTTGATAGAAAACTTGATTGAGGATCGCTATCATTCTAAAGGCTGATCTGTTTAATCTGAACTATTCATGCACAGAAGTCTCTGATGACATCCTTACTCTATATATACATATAACTAATATGTTAAAATTAAAATAGTATAATCAAATTTATTGTATATTCCAACTCTTGCATTTTAATTTTAATTTATATTTCCATCATAGTGTTCTCAATCTTTTTTAGGATGTGTGGCGTGTGTGGGGGCTCACTCTTGAGGAGGAAGAGGAGCTTCTAGCTACGTGTACTGAAATTGATGCAAGTGAGATTACACTTGAGGAGGAGGAACAGCTTCTCTGAACATGTATATCAGAGGATCTTTTTAGGAGTGGGCCTTTGGGTCAAATGTGTCAGATCGAAGATGTCGGGCAACTGAGAACCAGTTTACCGACACTTCGAGTACGCGACGATTTATTTGAGGAGGTGGTATACACTCAATCTCAGGAGACACCCTCTCTCACAGATATTATGCCAGTAGAGGAAGAAGACGAGGTTCAAATAATTGAACCTGAGATAATATACATGAAAACTGTAATAAATATTGATATAGCAAAAGAATAAATATTTGAAGAAAGATTTATTTTTATCTTTGATAGAAAACTTGATTGAGGATCGATATCATTCTAAAGGCTGATCTATTCATGCACAGAAGTCTCTGATGACATCCTTACTCTACATATATAACTAATATGTGAAAATTAAAATAGTATAATCAAATTTATTGTATATTCCAACTCTTGCATTTTAATTTTAATTTATATTTCCATCATAGTGTTCTCAATCTTTTTTAGGGTGTGTGGCGTGTGTGGGGGCTCACTCTTGAGGAGGAGGAGGAGCTTCTAGCTACGTGTACTGAAATTGATGCAAGTGAGATTACACTTGAGGAGGAGGAACAGCTTCTCTGCACATGTATATCAGAGGATCTTTTGAGGAGTGAGCCTTCAGGTCGAATGTGTCAGATCGAAGATGTCGGGCAACTATAGGTCGAGCGAAATCAAGGAAATAGTGAAACTATGGAAAGAAGTAGGGAACCCCAATGCAATTCGAGTGCAACCAACATTATTGTTGGATAGTGCCAGCCTAAATTTAATAGACAATAAAAACAAAAAAACATATTATGGATTCGCAATACGGAAAACAAAAATTCCTCCCACGACAATGCAAAGGATTCAAATATCACAGATGATTGAGCCGGTGGATAGCAAATCCGAAATATGGTTTGCGATCCCGTCAAATGAAACTCCCGAAAATTTATTAAGTGAAGAACAAATTATATCGTACGACAAAGGAGAAGGTTTTATTTGGGTGACTAATAACCATGAAAATGATACAATTACAATAAAAAGGGAACATGTTTAGTTCAAATCCAGATTATTTCAGAAAATGATTTAAATAGGTGGGAAAATTCCAAAAGAAATCTAGTTAACGGCATTAAAACCGCAATTGACAAATACCCCCTAACCAAATCACAATTTTTAAACAAATTTGATATGGATCATATTACTGATTTGGAACTCAATAAAGAATTATGTGAATTATTATGGAATTTTAGAGATGTATTTTCCACATCTGAAAATGACATAGGACTGATACCGTTTTATGAACATTCAATTTTAACGACCGGTAACCCCGTCGCGAAACAGCCATATCGTATACCGTATAAGCATAAAGAGTGGCTAAAAAATAAAATTCATGAATTAGAAAAAATGAGATTATACGCCCCAGTATAAGTCCGTATTCCGCACCAGTGATATTAGTCCCAAAAAAGAATGGTGATATGAGGCTCGTGGTTGATTATAGAGCTCTTAACAAGCAAGTAGTGAGTGATAAATTTCCCTTGCCAAGAATAGATGAAATACTTGACTCTATTTCAAGCAAAAACAAAATTTTTACTTCTTTGGATCTTACTCAAGGCTACCACCAAGTGAAAATAGCCGAAAAGGATGTCTATAAAACTGCATTTTCGAAAACTGAATGTGGTTCCTATGAATATTTAAGAGTACCTTTTGGACTTAAGACAAGTTCAAGCGCGCTATGTAGACCTTTATTGCATTTATTAAGAGGATTAAATAATATCATTCAGTTTGCTGATGTTATATGCGTAGGCGAAGACGCTGAACAACACCTAGCAACATTAGCTAAAGTGTTTAAGAAATTCAGAGAAGGCAATTTAAAATGCCGACCGGAAAAGGTTAATTGATTTCAACCAAATATTAAATTTTAAGGAGTGGTAGTGACGCAAAGAGAGATATCTCTGGACCCAGATAAAATAAAATGCGTCGAAAACCTCAGACCCCCTGGAACTATGAAAGAATTAAGAGGAATTTTAGGCCTTACTGGCTACTTCAAAAAATCTTTGCGAAATTATGCCCAAATTGTGAAACCCCTCACGGGATTTACTAAAGAGAATTCCAAAAATGTTGCCTGGTACCAGGAAGTCCAAACTTCCTTAGACCGTCTCCAAAAGGCACTCATTTCGGAACCCATATTATCACTTCCTGATTTCGAGAACGGACAGTTTGTAGTTACAACTGATGCCAGTTCGAAGGGCATCGGCACTATCCTTTCGCAAATCATCCCGGTAGAAAGCCCCAATCCTCTGGAGGGTACGCCTAAACAAAAAGTATTAGACAAAGTCATATGCTATTCAAGCAGAACCTTAACAAAGGGTGAAAGTAACTATTCTGCCACAAATTTAGAATTATTATCTATAATCCACCACTTGGATAAGTTTCGACAGTATTTGGTTGGTAGGAAATTTATTCTACGCTCAGACCATAAAAGCTTGCAGTACCTGCGCACGTTTAAAAATCCCACGGGAATTCTAGCTAGATGGATTATGAAAATCCAAGATCTAGATTATGAATTTGAATATTTAAAAGGCAAACAAAATGCAGCGTGTGATTTCTTGAGTAGGTTTCCGGAAGATGTGCCGTCGGAAACCGAACAGAAGGAAATTAATACTATTAAGACTAAAATTATAGGTAAGAAAAACAAAATTAAAGACACAGTAAAAGAAAATAAGGTTACCTATTGTCCCTTGTCCTTGGAAAAATATGATCTTGATGAAGAAATATTATGTAGAATCGTGACTACTGAGGCAAATAGAAACCAAACTTCAGTGATACCTGTATTACCCCAAAATTTAATAATTTCGGCCTTTGAATATTTTCATTCAGGTATAGGTGGACATTTAGGGATAATGAAAACTTTCCATAAATTAAAACAATATTTTTACGTGCCGTCGGCATTAACAAAGAATTTGTGAGTATATGCGAAACGTGTAACTTAAGAAAAAAACCCCAAGCTTATCCTAATCCTCCCATGGGAAGAGTTCCGATAGCAAGATTCCCGTTTGATATTGTCTCGTATGATTTATATGGAACCCGTGGCGGCTTACCTGTTTCCAACAGAGGCCACACATGTATTCTTTCAGTCATAGATCACTTTTCTGGATTCACTTTTGCAAAAGCATTAAAAAACCAAGGTGCTTACGCCACGAGTAAGGCGTTGGCGAAATTATTTTTAAAATTTGGCATCCCAAATAAGGTTATGAGCGACAACGGAAGTAATTTCGTTTCAAAGTAACAAAAGATTTAATGAGTTTTCTTAATATAGAAAAATTAGTGACATCTCCTTATCACCCACAAGCTAATGGCAAAATAGAAAATAGGCATAAAATATTTTCGAATGTATTAAGTATTTATACAATAGACAACAGGAACTATTGGGATCAATTCTTACCTTATTTAACTAATATAATCAACACTGCCCATTCAGAAACAACTAAAGACAACCCTTTTTATTTACTTTTTGGTCGCGATTTTAGAATCCCGTATGATGAGATTATCGAGTCCCGGCAATATTACAATAGCTCAGAGGATTATAAACAAGAGTTCATAAATAGAATGACAAAAACTTATGAAATAGTAAGACAAGAATTGGAAAATGTAAAAACAAGTCAAGAGCTAAGAAACCTACCCAAGGTCAAGGGAAACATAAATTTCAAGACAGGAGACTGCGTTTACCTAAAAAATGAAGCAAAGACAGAAGGCAAGAAACTTTTCAATAAATATTCTGGATCATACAGAATAGTCAAAAAGTACGATAACGATTTCACTTTTAAAATGGTAAACCCCGATAATGGAAGAACCTACAAGGCAAATGTTAGCCGAGTAAAAATAGCCAAATTCCCGGAAAAATGGGTATCGCGTCCCTCTTCTACTGTCGTCAGACGCAGAAGATGAGCCCCCTAAATCAAGATTAACAGAGCTAAAACCCTTTAATTTCAAGCAATATTATTTCGAAAACGAGAGTGACGAGGAAAACTTTGAAGAATTCTTAGCTATGAAAAACCTAGTTATTCTCAGGAGAAAATCCCTAATGCCAGTGAGAATAAAAACACCAAAAAGCACAAAAAGTTCATCGTCGGAGTGCAGGAGAACTAGATTATACGATATCCCCTAAAACACAATGTTTCCCAGATCGAATTTCGACCCCTTGTCCCCCCAAAAGATTTCCAGACGATATGGTTTCCCCTGCAACACCAATAGAAAGACCCTTGTCATTGCAGGAGGAATTGAACAAAGCGGTAGAAACTCCTAGTATGGTTGTATAGAAAACTCCTCCCAAGGATTCAATTAGAACAAATCTGCGAGAAGCGATGGATTTAATAAATTTTCCCATAAAAACAAGGCAAAGTACGCTGCTTCGGACTCAAACCCCCAAGGACGCCCAGGAAGGACAGTATCATGATATAACCGTGGCCAAGGTCAAGCCTAAACAATGGACTTCTTGTAGGGAAACTCTAGTGCAAAAAATGCCCCATCCCCCTGAAGACATGGCATTTAAACAATGGAGAAACCCCGCAAAAACTTTTGATTCCTCTCAGAGTTCTTAAGAATCCTTCAAATCACCCGAGTTGAAAACTCAAAGTGAGGACTTAGAAAATAAACCCTCTACATCCAGAGGAGTAGAAATTTACGAAGGAAGGGCAAGCGATACCTCAAGAACACGAAGTGCCACCTCTAAAAGTTCCAATGCGGAATCATCGGAATCCAGTTCCGAAGAGTCCGACGGCGAATCAGACCATATGGTAGTCAAAGAAATATAAAAATCAAAACCAACTACAGAAGCCGCACATGCAAAAGTTACAAGATTAAAAGGACAGGAATTTTTGAAGAAACAATACAAAAAATTTGATCTTATATCGCTAGCAAAACCTAAAAAGAAAAAACCTCAAGAAACAGAGGAAAAGGTAACGACGAAGTCAGGCAGAACGGTTAAAGAACCTGACAGATGGAAATATCCCTAATTAATGTAAAGTCAAATGTTCGTGTCGTGGGGAGGTTGTGTCCGCAGCCTTTGACTAGTAGTTTCTTTTTATTATTCGTTGAAGGCGGCGGATTTCAAATCCCTTATGAAAATCAACTTGTGATCCACCATAATAAATTTAAAATTAACCAAGTCAATATCAGTGAATATAAAATAATACGAGTGATGTCAAAACATTGGTGATCAATGAGAAAGGCCCAAAGTAGGAAGCTCGTGGTTGGCTGATGGTGACAAGTAGTGTTTTAAGGTCCTATTTGCACAATCTGCCTACTGGGTAGCTGCATTACAAGAATCAACTATACCCCTACGAAGATGAATTAATCAATTGAACAACCCAAAATATACCCAGCGATTACGATTAATGACAGACTATGTCGTGGGGAGTCCGGGCTCTGTTTCACCGACAAACGGTGTCTTTTTTGGTTCGTCGGTGAGACGGTTCCTATACCCCTCCGTGGAAATCAACTTATATTTCTACAAAATGATCCACGGAAACCATTCCCAACTCAGTGCTAAGTATATCATAGAACCCAAATAGAAGAACCACGTTTTGTGGGAGGCCCGGGGGTAACTCAGAACCCAAACAGAAATCCCTTTCGTTCCCACTGACCACAATTGAGGACAAATCTTTAATCTTTCATCCCAGAACCCAGTGAAAATATAATGAAATCACTGACATGCCATCTGTTAGAGAAGTGTTTTTCAAGTATTTCACCTGTACACAGTATCGCCATCTAAGGTAAGCCATGCGTTCTAGCCCGATAGAAAGTCTCAGGTAGGTCAAACATCAGAAAGGTAAGAATTCTTCCTTTTATAAATTTTTTACTCTGATAAGGGCTGGATTTGGAAGTCTGGGATTTTTGCTGTAGAAAATTATGTCATTAAACTTTCCTTAGACAACTGTTACATCATCTTTGCAACTCTGGGTTATCAGCACATCGCCATTGCGTTTTGTCCCCGTTTGTGGACGCTGGGAAACAAGGGTAGTCGGACCGATGACACTGTAGTAGTGAATGTCAAAGGGACATCTAGGGGTCTCTTGTTGTTTTTACGATTCCTGTTGCTAGAGGGCACCAAGATATTCGATAAGCACATGTCCTTGTTTGTGGACAATGGGATATTCAGAGTTCCATGCACGGTAAGACCGGAAAAACAAGTACAATCGTATCCATGGGATCGCATCATCTCGAAGGAATAAATTTCCAAATGGGGATAAATCCATTTATTTAGACAGTGAAAAAAACAGGTACAAAAGTCCAGATATTTCGATTACATATACAGCAATCGTCATCAGTAGAATTACTAAAATAATATAACTGAAACTAGCATATTTATATACAAAAAAAAGTAACTTTTCAGGTCATTCACAAAATAATTAACTTCCGGCTTATTCACTGGATTATTTTCAGAGAAAAGTCACTGAGAGAGTTCATTCAAAGTCTCGATGTAAATTTTCTTCTTTAATATTGCCCAAACGTAAAATAAATTTGTAATAAAGAAGGCAAAGTCTTCTGTGTCTTCTAATTGCAAAAGAAATGTTGAGTTTATAGTTGTGTACTTGGTAGGTCTTATTTCCCCATATGTACGACGTATCGTGACGTAACACCTTTAAGTAGGCATTCCTTCTTAGACTACACTGCCGTTCTATCACAAACGAACAAATTTCCAAATGGGGATAAATCCATTTATTTAGACAGTGAAAAAAACACTCTCAAAAAAATGTTTTTTTCACTGTCTAAATAAATGGATTTATCCCCATTTGGAAATTTATTCGTTTGTGATAGAACGGCAGTGTGGTCTAAGAAGGGAATGCCTACTTAAAGGTGTTACGTCACGATACACATCATCTCGGAAATCCAAAATCTGTGAATAATCGGCATAGTGTTTCTTTCAGGAATGGAAAGACGAAAAAAAACTCAGTGCTGCAGATTGCCTTGTCGTCTTTGACGATCTCGATGTTACTGATCTTTCAAGCGAAGAAGATGACAGCGATCCCACATGGGATCCATCTGACTTTCCAGGAAATGCGGAAACCTTCTACGAGCTGCTTGACGATGAAGAAACGGAACTCGGCTGTGAATTCGACGGTGCAAGTGAAAGCGATACAGTCGCTGCTGTTATTGAGGATGTTATTTATGGATCTGCAAGTACTCATATTTCTGAGACCCCAGCTGAAATTTCTAACAATGGAAGCAAGCGAAAGGGTGTTTGGAGAGCTGCTGACCATCCATTAGCAGGAGCGCGACCGACCTTCCAAGCAGACCGTGATGAATTGCTGCCAGACATTCTATTGCTGAAGGAGCCAGTAGAGTTTTTCCTCAGACTGTTCCCATATGCCTTGATCGAGAAAATTGCTTTCGAATCTACCCGCTATGTTGTTTCACAAGGTAGCAGTTTCAGCGTTTCTGTACATGAAATGAAGCTCTTCCTGGGGATAAACCTAGTAATCACTTACCTCAAATACCCGCGCCTGAAGTGGTACTGGAAATCTGACGAAGCAATGCGGATTCCGATTGTTGCTGATTCAATGTCGCGCAATCGTTTTGACGAAATTTCCAAATACCTTCATTTCAATGAAGCGTAGAGTGGGGAAAATGATAAATTTTTCAAAGAAAGACCGGTTCTTGACGTTTTGAAGAGTACATTCTTACAAAATGGTCCTCTCGAAGAACACCACAGCATAGACGAAATGATGATACCCTTCAAAGGTCGCTCCCAAATGAAGCAGTACATCAAATCCAAAGCCAAACCTTGGGGTTTCAAATGTTGGGCTCGAGCTAGTTCTTCAGGATACATCCACGAGTTCGAAATGTATGAAGGAGCTGCGGTAGGGAAAGAAACGTTTGGATTAGGCGTTGGTGGTGATGTCGTTGCTCGTCTTTCCCAGAAATTGACTGGAAGAGGTTATAAAACCAATAGTCTTGATTCAGTCTCCCAAGTGAAAACATCTTTTTTGGATTTCTTGAACTTTAAAGCGTGCTCTCAACCCGTATTAATTCATTTGCTTTGAACTTGACCTACACTTTTTCGCCCCCTTATGCAAACACAAACTTCATACATAAGAAACTCAGTTCACCTTGTTGAAAAATTAAAAGACATTGAAATAAAAAAAAATTCAATTTTGGCCAGTTTCGACGCCATTTCTATGTATACATCTTTCGACATTAAAAAATGTGAACTAGCTCTTCAAAGGAAATTAGAAAATAATATTGATCAAATAGACTACAAAACACTGGATATAGAAACTATTATGCGTCTCGTCCGTCTTTGCAATAGTTCCTCCTCATATTTCCGATTTGATAATCAATTTTACACCCAAATCAGGAGTTTAACAATGGGTACAAGTCTTTCACCATTTTTGGCAACTTTTTATATGGAATTCATAGAAATCTCTGCTCTGGAAAATTTTCCCATGAATCACCGTTTCTGGGGTAGGTTTGTGGATGATGTTATTTCTCTGTGGGAGCAGAGAGGAGAGTCACTTAAATCCTTTTTAACTCATCTAAACACTTTAGACTCTAAACTTCAGTTCACTTTAGAACTAGAGCATAACCACAAACTTTCTTTCCTAGATGTTTTAATTTTCAATAAGTCTCCTGACCTTGAATTTTATCTTTATAGAAATCCTACGCATAACGATAGGTATTTGCATTTTTCCTTCAACCACTCTCCCTGTATAAAAAGAGGAGTTAGTTCTTTGGTTGACCGAGTAATAAGAATATGCTCAGAGCCTCCCATAGTCTCAGAATTGAACTATATTAAGGGCATTTTATTTTGCAATGGCTACCCTATAAAAATACTTGAGACCATTATAGACAGAAGACGAAAAAAGGCAGAGGGGAGTGCATCAGGTCCACAAGCTCCAAACAGATACCGTCCCATTGGTTGATGATAATAAACTTTTCACTGTTCTACCCTACATTCCAAAATTGAGTGATAAATTGAAAAGAATCCTTAAAAAACATAACCTTAGCGTCGCCTTTAAAAATTCAAATATTACACAGAAATTTTTTAACAACGGCAAAGATAAAACCAGCCCCATTCTGGGCAGTGGTGTTTATAGAATTTCTTGTTCTTGTGGCTGTTTTTATGTTGGTAGAACCCAACAGCAATTGGGGGAGAGGTTATCTGAGCACAAGTCCGCAATCGACAAGGCAATGAGGTTACGCCAAAGGCCTGAGGTTTTTGATTCCGCCTTGGCGCAACATGTGTACGAGAATCCACACCATTTCATTTTGTTTGACGAGGCCTCTATCGTTGCCCCCGTCAAAGGTCTCACGCAAGTTTTCAGGGAGGCAGTTGAAATAAAAAAGCACATTCACCAAAAGGTAGCTCTCAATAGAGACACTGGAGAAATTTTTCTAAGTCCCATTTATGACAAAATTATTAATTCTGATCGTTTTTACATACATCCACAAAGTTATATTGTGCAATCGAATAGAGTCTCCGATAACAATCAAACTGGAAAGCGATCAGCCTTTAAAAATGCTTTACGCAAAATGAAATTCTGAAATGCCATTTAGACTTGTGTTTTTTATTCAGTTACCCTTTCACCGTTACTAGGAAAGGGTCGTCCAATTTTAGTTTGGTGATTTTATTTTAAGGTTTGGTTTTCATATTTTTATCAGTTTTATTCTGCACTGAGGACGGTCAAGCAGAGGTCTTGACCGAAATATTTGCATAATTTTTCAATTTTTTCACTGGCTCTTAATTGTCCTCGTTTTCTTCCTTTCTTCGCGATTTTTTGTTTATCATGATTAGCCAGTGTGGTCTCAGAAATTATTTACGACTAGCTTACGGGGAGCTTTTGAACAAGTCTGTTCTTAATTATTTTGATTTGTCTAAAAAACACGCCAACCTTATTAATCAACAAGAATTTTTACAGCGTTGTAGAGTAAAGAGAATTCTTCCGAATTCTCTTCGTTTCCGCCTAAACCTAGGTACACAATCCGAAAGGCAATTTAGGGATAGGGTTGGTTTTCAGTCTTTAGTTCACACTTTAAAAGACCAAAAAAACGACGTTTTTTCCTAAGAAATACAATTTCAAAAACTCGACATTTTCTACAGCAAAACCTTTCACCGATGGATTTTCAGCAGATATCTAGAATAGCTCAGAATACTTTCCTCCACGACTTTTGTATGGCTAAGGCTCGTTTATCAGAAAAGTTTGAAAAATTAGAGTACGAAAAATTTCAGAATTCCAGATATTTTCTTCCGAGATTTTGTCCTGGTCCGGCCATTGAGAACCTATCTTCTAAAGTTCTTACTCCGGAAGAAACCCATGTTTTGTCCAAGGGACCTAAATTTTGCCTACCTCAAACACAAGTGAATTTCGCAGAGATAGTCTCCAATGTGGAGGCGGTTATATTTGGTTCACGTGGTGCTGTGGAAAATTCAGATTTACTTCGAGGAGAGGTGGTTAAGAATATTCTTGATTACATTCCATATTCCCCAAGGTAAAAAAATCAGGAAAGACAAACTCTCAAAAATTTAAAAAAAGACCCACACATCATTATCACCAGGGCTGATAAAGGAAATAAAATTGTTATCCTTGATAAAACTTCATATAATACAAAATTTACAGATATTTTATCCGACACCCATACTTACAAGCCCATAGATTTAGACCCCACCGATAAGTTCACCCGTTTAGTACGAAAGGAACTAGGAATTTTGCAAACTGAAAGACTTATTACTCCACAAATGTATAAATTATTTTACCCTAAAGGTTGTTCAGCTCCTAAATTCTACGGGCTCCCAAAAATCCACAAAGATGGAGTCCCTCTACGCCCAATTGTGGCTTCTTATAGCTCTCCGACTGCCAGATTGGGGAAATGGTTGTCAACCCTTTTTTGCCCCCTTATGCAAACGCAAACTTCATACATAAGAAACTCAGTTCACCTTGTTGAAAAATTAAGACATTGAAATAAAAAAAGATACAATTTTGGCCAGTTTCGATGACATTTCTATGTATACATCTTGCGACATTAAAAAATGTGAACTAGCTCTTCAAAGGAAATTAGAAGATAATATTGATCAAATAGACTACAAAACACTGGATATAGAAACTATTATGCGTCTCGTCCGTCTTTGCAATAGTTCCTCCTCATATTTCCGATACAATAATCAATTTTTCACCCAAATTAGGGATTTACCCATGGGTACAAGTCTTTCACCATTTTTGGCAAATTTTTATATGGAATTCATAGAAATCTCTGCTCTGGAAAATTTTCCGATGAAACACCGTTTCTGGGGTAGGTTTGTGGATGATGTTATTTCTCTGTGGGAGCATGGAGGAGAGTCACTTAACTCCTTCTTAACTCATCTAAACACTTTGGACTCTAACCTTCAGTTCACTTTAGAACTAGAGCATAACCACAAACTTTCTTTCCTAGATGTTTTAATTTTCAATAAGTCTCCTGACCTTGAATTTTCTATTTATAGAAAGCCTACGCATAACGATATTTATTTGCATTTTTCCTCCAACCACACTCCCTGCATAAAAAGAGAAGTTGTTATTTCTTTGGTTGACCGAGTAATAAGAATACGTTCAGTGCCTCACATAGACCCAGAATTGAACTATATTAAGGATATTTTATTTTGCAGTGGCTACCCTATAAAATTATTTAAGCTCATTATAGACAGAAGACGAAAAAAGGCCGAAGGGAGTGCATCAGGTCCACAAGCTCCAACAGATACCGTCCCATTGGTGGATGTTAAGAAACTTTTTACTGTTCTACCCTACATTCCAAAATTGAGTGACAAATTGAAAAGAATCCTTAAAAAACATAAACTTAGCGTCGCCTTTAAAAATTCAAATATTACACAGAACTTTTTTAACAACGGCAAAGATAAAACCAGCCCCATTCTGGGCAGTGGTGTTTATAGAATTCCTTGTTCTTGTGGCTGTTTTTATGTTGGTAGAACCCAACATAAATTGGGGGAGAGGTTATCTGAGCACAAGTTCTTCAATCGACAAGGCAATGAGGTTACGCCAAAGGCCTGAGGTTTTTGATTCCGCCTTGGCGCAACATGTGTACGAGAATCCACACCATTTCATTTTGTTTGACGAGGCCTCAATCGTTGCCCCCGTTAAAGGTCTCACGCAAGTTTTCAGGGAGGCAGTTGAAATAAAAAAGCACATTCACCAAAAGGTAGCTCTCAATAGAGACACTGGAGAAATTTTTCTAAGTCCCATTTATGACAAAATTATTAATTCTGATAGTTTTTAAATACATACACAAATTTATATTGTGCAATCGAATAGAGTCTCCGATAACAATCAAACTGGAAAGCAATCAGCCTTTAAAAGTGCTTTACGCAAAATGAAATTCTGAAATGCCATTTAGACTTGTGTTTTTTATTCAGTTACCCTTTCACCGTTACAAGGAAAGGGTCGTCCAATTTTAGATTGGTGTTTTTATTTTAAGATTTGGTTTTTATATTTTTATCAGTTTTATTCTGCACTGAGGACGGTCAAGCGGAGGTCTTGACCGAAATATTTGCATAATTTTTCAATTTTTTCACTGGCTGTTAATTGGTCTCGTTTTCTTCCTTTCTACGCGATTTTTTGTTTATAGTAATTAAACATTTTATGGATTAAATCCTTGCCGTTCAAAACTTTGCTGAGTTTATCTTAATTTTATATGTCAAATTAGTTAATCTTTTTGTTTAGAATTTTGTCTATATACGTGCTAATATATAGAAAACTTTTTCATGATAACATATTTAATGATTTTTGTCTCCTTTTCTATAAACACTGCTGCTAGTACTTTGTCGTCCCCATCCTTTATCCCCCCCCCCACAGGAAATTGTCGGTTATCGCACCTGATCGGTGTTACAGGTGGGATAGCTCCACTGTAAAAATAAGTAATTACTTAATAGGAAGTAATAATTCCTTCGGTCCACTGAAAACCAGATTCACCTTCTTGATCTTGTTTGTCCTACACCTGTTTTTCCAATGTTCCCTTGTTCTCGTTACTATGGTAATAAGGATGTTTCGACTGGTATTGATTCCTCAGCTGTGATATTTTTCTCCGTCACCAAAAAGCCATTTGGGGTCAAATTTCCCAAATTGTTCAAAATTGTCTATAGTCCTTGTTACAAAGGCTGAAGGTTCAAATATTCACAGATGATTTCCAAAGAAATTGCCTACGGATTGTTTTGAGTACCCAACTGACTGTCCGTTTTTCCAAGAGTGAGCTTTATGTAAAGTGTGGTTGAATCAAACGTTCTAGGGCTACAGCGACACGTAAGTTGAGACGGCTGGGGCGTGTTCTCTGAAAAACGGATAACATATTGAAACAGATTATCCTTTTCGTCTCTAGGGCGAAACGAAAGCCCTAAATGAACCCACTAAGGCTAAACAAACAACAAGTCGTCTGCAGGGTGACGGTGAGGCTGTCGAAAAGAAACATTTAAAAGGCCGAGGACTGTCTGGGACCGACGCACAGGGAAGCTTTGAAGTGATTGGGACGGAGAAGCGTACAGAGTTGTGTTGGCGTACGATGGTTTGGTGCTGCAGTAAGTTATTAGCAGTAGCAGTCTTAACTGAACAAATGGTGTTGTTTTAATATTAACAAATAAAAATTATATCTGTGAAAAAATTAGACACATGAACAACTAGCCCACCCTTTGATAAATTTTAAATCTGTATATCATATCATGCTTTTGGAAAAAAAAGAGTTTGCGTTTTAATAAGAATAAATTTTATAACACAATTAATATAGGTCCTTGTGTAATTGACCATTTTACTGAGTCTCAGGCCGTAAGTACTTCCCAGTCCTGTTAATATTATTTCAAATGTTTTTTTTCAATTACTATGACAACCAATATGGTAACTCAAAAGTTAAGATCTTTCCAGCAGTTGCAACCAAGCGCTGATTTAGTTATTACCATACATAAACGCTGGACCTTTTCTAGTTGGTGACCCCAAAAACCTTAAGAAGGATTCAATTTGCTCTTTTCTAATAATCACAATAGACATTTAATATACCAACTACAAGAGGTCATACAATCTTGATGTTGATCTTAATCATATTTTATTAGCCTTACAATTCTGTATTTATAACTTATTGTTCATTGGCAGAATACAAAAGATTACCTTGATACTTTCAATTTACAAAATCTTAAACAAAAATTTCTGTTTTCCAGAAAAAGCTAAATCATTATATTACGTCCCAGACTAAAGAGTTCCAGATATCAAGCCAATAATTAATCCACTAGGACGACAGATAAATTTTTCAAGGCAAGCTCGATTTTATTGCAAAAATAAGGATGAACAATTGTTTGATAACAAACCAAAAAATTTTTATTTTGAAGTTTTATTACATTAAGGAAAACCTTTGCGATATGATAACAGATGTAGTTTAATTTGTATAAATGAATAAGATTGATTAGATAAGACATAGTGACTTATTTTATACGCCTTTTTTACGCTCTCTACTAATGATTTGGGTGGGTCGATTGGCCTTTGACTGTTATATAGACTAGAGTACTATATTATCAAAGAAACCATATGTTGCATCACGTAGTATATTAGCTTTACTCGTAGGTCAATAATATTAAAATTAAAAAATTTACCGAGGTTTCAATCTATCTGAAACACCTGAAGCTCCCACCAATAATCCTTACATATCGCACATCTCCAGTGTGTAAAGCCGTGCAGCATTACAGAGCAGCCATAGGTTCAAGGAATCAAAAATAACGATTTTAATGACTTTTTTTGATGAAAAAAGGGTCCTGGGAACCTGCCGATATTAAAAAAAAAATGTTTGAAAATTTTAACATTACGCTAAGTTGTAATAATCTGTTCAATCTGATTAACCACTTATAAATAAACAAGCATGCTATTAAATTTCATCATCTTTATTAATTTAACAAACTTAGATCAATTCCGCATCAACCTTCCTAAACCATCTTTTTTTATTAGCCAAATTTATTTTTTTCTTGAATGATAAACAAATTTTTTTTTCCAAGTATCTTTGTCCACATTGTACTTTCAATCCTAGTTTTAATTGCATAATTAATTGTAATAATCCTTCTTTTTTTTCTTCTTTTTTTTTCGCGAAATGTTGACCAAACACATAATAGCATGTACTTTTCTGTGTACTTTAGGAAAATAAAACCTGATGAATTTATACCCCACGAAATCAATATTCTTTAGTTAACATCAAATCACTGTCGACTTACAAAATTCATTTTTTCTATTCTTATAATTAGTTATACAAAATTATTCGACTAATTTTCATTTTTTCAATTAGATTAATATTGAATATTTCTTGTAAATTCAGGCAAAGATAACAGCTAGTAATATTTTTCTAAAAAAAAACAATTCCTCGATTAAGGTTGATTTGCAGTTAAAAGTGCGAACACCTTTCACACCAAAATTGGTAGCCTCTCTCCAGACCCTAATATAAATCAAAAATTAAATATTTTGTTTTATATATTAGTTATTTTTATTATATATCGGGTTTAAATATTAGATAAACATTATTCCCTCGACCGTTATCCAAGAAATTATACAAATATGTCGTCTCAATCTTTGTCTACTACCTTTTATCCTACTTTTCCATAAAGGGTTGGTGTTACATTGGGTGTCACTGACTCTCTTCTTTTCTTCTAAAGAACATCCAACTACCATTTCCAACTTACTTCTATAGACGCTGTTCTTCTTCTTTTCAAGTTGCACTTCTTTCATAATACGGTGAGATTTCCACAACTGAAAAAGTACATAATTTATGTTAATTAAACTGTCACAATTAGCTCACGAAAATACAAAAATAGACATTAGCAGGGCAGCGAGGGCTCCGCTAAAAATTGTAGATCGGTGTATGGGATTGGTGTTATATTGGGTATCGCTGTATAGATGCTTCCATAAATATCTGCCATTTCGTTTGTGTGCTCAGAAGCTGCTGATCGGAAAAGGGTAAGAAAGTCAAACAATTCTTTTAAGCGGCCTAATTTTTGAATATCCACAGTTAATTATGTAAGCTGTTCTTTGCTGTGTAATAAACCAGAGAGAAACACGTGAGTATGAATATGGCAGAGACTTCAATTCTATGTTTCATTTTTTCTTCCGGATGGAAACTTATCAGCAAACTAGATCGGTACGCAACCGGTGGATCGGTATCTCAATTAAACCAAAGAAATTTATATTAGTTAAGCCTGACCAAACATCCCTTAAAAAATTGCATCTTTTTTTTAACTAAAAAATCAACATTATAACAAAAGTGATGAGTTTTTTTTACAATCAATAATTGTGTAGCTATACGGATATATACTGAGCACGCATTATATTAAGCAACAAAGTTACTGTCTTGACACTCAGTGTGGTAATCATCGAAAACAAAATCTATTTCTGCGGTCAAATCATTAGTCGAAGCATAACTGGTAAACTTAGATGTAAACAATCAAAATCCGGTTGCGTTTAATAAACCAATTAAACGCAACCGTAGGTGAAGACAAGTGGCTCAGCAAGCCCTGCTAAAGCTTCTTATTTCTAAAGTAAACTCATCTCTTCAAAAAAAAATTAGGTATATGAAACAAAACATTTTGTATCCTTATATGTTGGAAGTTTTCTAGAAATTATTATTTTTTACTTGTTCCATTTTGTCGGTACATTATAAGTATTTTTTCAAAAATTTGCGATTGTCTCTACTACTTTCGAACTGCCTCGCCGGAGAGAAGCAAATATATTCTAAGCTAAACAAAGGATATTATCCGTTTAATAACCTATGCTTTTAGTAGTTCTTACTAATGTAATTTTATATATTTTATTAGCCTATAAATCTCAGAAAATAAAAAAAAATGATTTTTGGTTATCACAAAAGAAAATTTAATTTATTTAGCAATTTAGAATAAATTTGAAAAATAAAATTAGGTTGAAATTAACAATAAAAAAAAAATGAAAAGCTAAAAAAGCGCAAATTTACTAGTTTAGCGAATCGAACTTAAAGCCAAAAGTAACTAGACTACCTACAATGAATAAATGGAACTTGATTAATAAGAAAAAGCAAGTCATTCTAAAAGCCATTAAGATATCCCCACGACTCAATAATTTAAACTTGTCAGGCTTAAATATTAATAGGAACATTCCAATAATCTTTAAAACAAGATGATAATATACAATAGCGTGATTAACATACTAACAAGCAGTTTAATACTATTTGCAGTAAAAACAGTTTCGTCTTCGGCGACTAAGGCCATTGATAACCTAGAATCTAAATAATATATTTTTAATAGCAATAAACATATAAGAAGATTTGGCTTATTAGGCTGATTGAGAATATATACGACTCATTAGCTTAATGTCACCCATAAGAGGCTACGAGCCTGAGAAAATTGTTCATATTTTCGAAAGAGGGGAACATCCTCCAAAATTAAAAGAATCTTAACGTAAATCAGACCGTCAAATTCAGCGTATCAGAGAACCTTAGTATAAAGCTTTCAAGCTCATGTCACCGAAAATGTTTAATTTGGTATTTTTGGTCAGAAGAAAGGTCACGAATTCGTGTTCAGTTATTGTTTCTTTGTTTTTTTAAAAGGGGAAATAATATCATGTCAATGGTCCTCAACATCGGAAGAGGGCTCATTCGAACGAAAGTTAAAAGTTCTAGTGCCCTTTTTAGGTAACCAAAAAGATTAGAAGGCAGCTAGGTCCCCTCCCACGCCCCTTTCCCCAAAAAATAGTTCAATCAAAATTTTGATATTGAAATTTTCTTCGGCATTGTTAAAGATCTTTTAAGTTATAAGAACCTAAGTAGGTGAAGCTCCCAGTTGAAGCGACGTAGTCTTCTTGACAATAATTTTCAACCCAACTTTTGTAATTCTAAACTCTGAAAAGCGATTTTAATAACATTTTCCTCAGGGACACTCAAATAGCCTTTACCGCATTCTTTAAAACTCATCCCATTAAGATGACCAATATAAAAAAGCAATAGAACACAACCGTGTATAACTCCTGGTTTAATACAAAACAAGCACAGTTCATATATTATCCAGTATGATCATTCTCTATCTCACCTATTATAAAAACCCGGACCGGGGTGCGAGTGCTCCGGAGAACGTTTTTGCAGATATAAACATAGGCGAAGTCAGATTAGCGGGAATGCAGGTTAGTCTGTTTCCGACTGTTGCCATCAAAGTGCATTGCAACAAACGGAAATAAAGCTAATGCAGAAACAAGCTAATCCAGAAATCAGTGGGAGGAGCTTTTTGTTCACGAAGACCAGAAATGATCTGCGATAAGGTTACTGGTATATTCTGTCTACTGTCAAAAGCGGCTACTGTCCTTAGGTGCTGCATGCCTCGCGGCAGGGTTGTTCCCATGCACAGTCGCAGCAGCTCGATGCATCTGTCATGCATCATATATATGATACAAGACTTTAATTGAAGCTTTTATCTGAATCGAATACTTCTTTCAAATAAATATAATTTAGTAATGAAGGGCCTGCTGACTCACGTCCTTCTTAATTATTTTTCGATAAGTCCAAATTTGATCGACACGTCCCCTCCCAACCTTAAACCAAACTTTGCTTCTCATAGTACATTATCTGGAGAATCTCGAAGCAAATAAACGACATCAACATACATAATAGATTGCTTCCTACAGGAAAAGCTAATGCTTCAACAATTACCAAAATCATTTTGATCTTTTTTCTTATTAATTTAAAAAAAATTTCCAAAAATAACTTTTTCAAGTAAAGGTAATAAGACATATTAAAGTTAAGACCATTCCAAACGATTACATAAGTAAGTCAAGCTACGCATGAATAGTCCTTACTACTCTGGAATAAAATGAAGTCTACAACGCACCAAATCTGAATAAGAACTTACAGCATCTACAAAGGATAAAGGTAGTAATTTAAATAAAAAAATAAACTCTAAAACGGGTAAAAATTGAATTATATATTCAAGTCAAACTTATAAGGAACAAAAATTCAGAATTTTGGCTGATGCATATTCTTCTCTGGGTTTATTACGTCAATAAAAAAATAAAAAAGTTTTTAACTGAAAGTAAAGAGTGACATTAAATCTTAAAACGAACAGAAATTATTTCTTATATGAAAGGGACTGTCGCCTCCTACACGCCTCGCTCTTTACACTAAAGTTTGACTCTGTCACAACTCTAACTTCAAATCAATAAAAACTTTAGCGCAGTGAGGCGTCGAGGAGGGGACAGCCCCTTTCATATACGAAATAATTTCTGTTCCTTTTAATTTTTAATGTCGCTCCTTACTTTCAGTTAAAAAAACATATCCCTAAGCGTTTTTCATTTAGGACAGGTTCAAATTTTAGCTCACAGTACAACACCAACGGTAGAAAAATTTCCAATCAATTTCGGCCGATTTATTTCGTATTAATTTTGGCAGATTTACATGGAGTTGTTTCTTTCACAACGTCTTGTTCTTTGCACTCAGGCTTTTAGTACATTTTTAAAAAAGCTTCCTATTATAATTAAAAAGCCTCCTTGTTTCAATAGACACTTAAAAAATTGGGACAAACAGATAAAGTTTAGCGTTAAGAGCAAGGTATTGTCGAAGGGACAACCCTACATACGTCGAATAATTCAGTTTGTGTTTCATATAATGTCGCTAAATCTGGCTCACCCTCTGTGAAACATACCCCTCCCCTTCACGTAAAACCAATCCATGGAAGTTTCATTCAACGTAAAGTGCACCCCTCCCCCCTGTCAAATTCTCTAGACACGCATCCGTGATCTGTCTTCTGGCAAAAATAGCAAAATTCCACATTTTTACATAGAGGAGCTGGAAATTTCTACAAAAGGGTTCTATGGTACGCTTGGTCTTGGAAGTGACTTGGTCTTCTTAAGACTGAACCAATTACCAAGAAGTCTGTCATTTTGAACAATCCACTTAAAGTGTATTTATCTAGTATCCCATGCAAGGATAGGACCTTCCCTTTACAATATCAAGTCTTTAGAGAGAGCCATAGAACTTAATAGCGAAATAACATACTTAAACTGTTTGACAAAATACAGAATGCTTTATTTTTAAACTGATACATCAGATGTGGTAGGTTTTGTGACTAAAGGGCTTCTCAATCAATAATCCAGGAATACAAATTTGATCAACACAACTTCTCCCTAACCCAAAGTCACACTGTTCATCTCTTAAAACTGTATCTACCGCCTCTCTAAGTCCCAAATGCATGATTATGATAAGTCAGTTGATTTCTAAAGAAATCAAATTAGTCCCTGAGAAATTACAATTCTCACTCTGACTACCTTCCTTATAGATTGGTCTACTTGATTTTTATAAAATTGCTAGGAACTTCCTCTTTTCCACGAATCCTATTTGAAAACTCATTTACCGCATTAACAGCACCTGGGGCTTTATTATTTTTAAGCCATGTTTTGTCAACTCTAATTCTTCCTCACAAAATAAATATTTTTTCACTTCGAAGAGTCAAAAAGTCTTTTTTATTCATTTTTTTTTAGCATTTACAGTAGCTTTATAAGAGTTTATCACGCTCTCAAAATGTTGTGCTCCTTTCTTTTTAACTTTTTATTCATCACTAATTTTAACAATGGTTTTTTTTTCGATTTATTTCAATTTATTTATAAACCATAATCAGCTAATTAGCTTTTACTCTGAAGCATACCTTGTGTGAGCCGAAAAAAAAAACAAAGAAGAAGAAAAAACAAAAAAGCAAAAAAAAATAAAGAGACAGAACACGTAAATAGAAAAGAAAAGGTGAAAATAAAGACAGTTATATAAAAACGAAATGGAACAAACACTGTATAAATAAATCATAGAAACAGAATAAACAGAATAGCAAAACTCACAGAGGAGCAAGGAGTGAAAATGCATGAGAGTTTATCAGGTAAAAGTCTGTGACAGGCAGCGTGTACAAGTCTTAGGTTAGCAAACAAAACTAGATTTGCAATTTCAGTTAATCCATAGTTGCGAATAGCTCGAAGTTACGATATCTACGAGGAAGCCCTAAAAAGACTTTAACGTCTTTATCGTGTGCTATTTTTGATGATTTTAGTTTAGACCTGGTCCTTTCATGACTTTATTTGGGGACTATTCTTTCCCTCTCAATTTTTATTATACCAATACATCTTATAGCGGCGAAGTGGATTTGACCTTAGAATTGGTAATACGGGACACATGTATCGAACCTATGTAGCAACACACTGCAGCGCCCAGAATTTTATTCCACTGGTGAGATTATGCGAAAGCGTCTCCATATTAATCGAAATAGGAAGAAGAAGACAAAACAAGTACAATATTTTACTGCTATGCGATCTACCTGTATCATCCAGACAGTCAGAAAAATTTCTTCATGCTTTATTTAGTTTTCATGTGTCTTACTACCTCTTTTATTTAACACAACACCTACCTCAGTTAACATAGTTTATATTTTGATGTTTTATCCACTTGTCAAAGCATACACTTAGTTCCTTTAACTGACAAAGATAAAACCCAAAATGGGTAAATATACCAAAATTATGAACGTTACTATAGTTTTCTTCCCCATTTTTTTCCATGTTCTCCTATTGCCTGTCCTTAGCACAAAGTTCATCAAAATGATCCTTATAAATAGAGATAGAAAAAAATACTAACAACCACCGTCACGGCAGTTTTATTTTCGTACATAGTACTAATCACTTTAATATGTTTGACAACCTTTCTGACAACCTTTCTCCAATACTTTCAATTCCCTCCCTCCCGAAGTATACTTCAAAAGTGAAGTAAATACGCGTTAGTTAATCTCAAGAATATGCATAAAAGACCTTCAATTATCTAGTTTTTCAATCATCATAATAAACAAAATAGAAAAATTCAGCAAATGGAACTCCGATGAATAACAAATGGGCAAGGGTCAAAAACTCGAACCCCTTTCAGTTCTCTTCAATAAAAATTTCAAAAACAAAGGTGAGAATTACCTACACCAATTACTTTAATGATGGCTACGAAACATTCAAAATTGGCATCAAATTTTCTTTAAATCCGGCTTTAAAAGTGAATTGAAATTTGGCTGTCTTAAGAACCAGTCTTCATTGTTGTTCCGATTGCCTACAAAACATTAAATAGTTATTATCACATTGAAACAGAGACTCATATTCATGTGTTTTAATACGGATAAAGCACCATTAAAAACTGACCAAAGTCATTCTCCTTTTTGAACTTTCTTGGTTGTGTATGATTCACAAATAACAATTAGACGAGTAGAGGATACCTTCAAATTACATTATTCAATTCTAACTAATTACTCACCTTACTAACGTAATGTAAATGGGAATCTCTCAAATTGGTTCTCTGTATTGAGTTCCTCTCTAATTAAAAGAAGAACAAAAGAGGTCACTGCAGTGCTTCTTATGTTAAGTGATTTGTTAAGTGAGTGCTGCTCATGTCATGTTAAGGAGCCTGAGTGGGGTTTTAATTTCCTTGTGAGAGAGTTTATATATAAGATAACCATTATTCCCTCGACCGTTATCTAAGGAATGATACTGTCTCAATCTTTGCCTACTACCTTTTATCCTGCAATATCACGAGGGCTTGGTGTTACATGATCTGTCACTGACTCTCTTATTTTCTTATTTAGAACATAATATGGAGAGGCTTTCTGCATCTGAAAAAAATAGATAATTATTGGTATAACTCAATTCACATATTTCTCGCACATATACAAAAATTTTATTGATCGTGTCAATGAGGGAACTGCTAAAAAAAAGTGTAGATCGTATATGGACTAAAGAAAGCGAATATCACTAATAAGTAAACTTTATAATTACTCAATGATTTATTCAGACTCACAAGAAACTTAGGTGAAGACTCACTGTTAGTTGTTTTGATTCCTGCTCTCTCTGCAAGATTAGTTTTGCTTTGCCAAGTATTATGTTCCTACACTTAAGATGTAGTTAATTATTTCAAGGGGGAGTGTTGAATAAAATCATAATTAGTTTGTTTCGTTTACGCAGCATCCGCCATCTATACTAATAATCCTGCTAAGGTAAAAGAAGCTAATTTTTTTCTTACCCAACATCAACTTTTTCAACTTTACATTTTTCCAGTCTAAGTAACATGGTCTTCTTAAGATTGATCCAACTATCAAGAAATCAGTCATTTTGCTTTAATTTTTCAAGGATACTAAAATCATCAGTAAAAACTAAGTCTAGGATAGCTTCTCTTTCGCTGCGTTTTTCAGGACACAGACAATCAAAATGACCCCTAAATTTCGGGATAAAACACAACCATATTTAACTGCTAATTTACAGATAAATACCCAAATAACCTCCTTACCTACAATTAACCCCGAAAATTTTATAAACTAAAATCCCCCTCCCGACTTCAAGTTCGCGACTCTCTTGCTTTAATAAATATCTTCTTCGGTGAGCTTTAGCCTTTAAAGGTGGAGTAAAGCATTCTTACTGATTTAAAAAAATTCTGGACCTTTGGTTTTAAAATTAGGACATCAGATATCATCGGTCTTCTGACTCAACAGCTTCTCCATTAATAATCTAAGAATAAAAATTTGATAGAAACAACCTATCCCCAACCCAAAACTGTTCTTCTGTAAACTGTATCTACGGCCTCTTTAAGTCCCAAATGCATCATTATAATAAGCAATTTGCTTCCTACATAAACTAAATTAGTCCCCGAGTAACTACAGTGCTTACTTTGATTAGCTTCCTTATAGATATGTCTATAGGCACCTGGGGCTTTATTATTTCTAATCCCATGTTTTGCCAGCTCTAATTATTATGTTCTGCAATTCTAATGTTCTAATTTATGTTCTGTCACTTTATCTTTAACTCTTTATTTATCACTATCTGTAGCCACGTTTTTTTTTAGTTTATTTTAATTTAATACAAAAATATAATAGGTTAATTAGCTTTGGTTCTAAAGCATAGCTTGTGAGAGCCGAAAAACAAAACCAAGAAGAAAAAAAATTAAAAAGCAAACAAACAACCAAAGAGACAGAGCTAACAAATAGAAAAGAAAAGGTGAAAATAAAGACGGTAATACAAAAACGAAAGTGAACGAAGACAATAAATAAATCATAGAAACAGAATCATCAGAGTACCAAAACTCACAGAGGGGCAAGGAGTGAAAAAGCGTGAGAGCTTATCGGGTAAAAGTCTCTGACAGCTACCGTGTGCAAGTCTTGGGCTAGCAAGCAAGATCAGATTTGCAATTTCAGTTAATCCAGTAGTTGCGTGTAGATCGGAGGTACGATATCTTCGAGGAAGCCCGAAAGTAGCTTTAACGTCTTTATTCTGTGCTATTTTTAATGATTTTAGAATAGACCTGCTATTTTCCAGTCTTTAATTAGGGACTATTCCCTCTCAGTTTTTATTATAATAATATATCCTAATTTAGCCGAATATATTTAGACGAATGTATTTAGGCAATAAATATCAATTTAGACAAAGAGTGATATTTTGTCAACACATCCAATAGCTAAGCTAGATCAGGCTAATGCTTCTATGATTAACACACTCATTCTTATCAACTTTCTTATAGAGGGTTTAATTAGGGTTTTCTAAATATCGCTAGGTACTTTCCCTTTTCAAAAATCATATTCATAATCTTCAGGTTATAACGTCAAACCAACCATATTTGACAAATCCATTAACCACTGTGTCAGCATCTGGGGCCTTTTATTTTTAATCCTTTTAGTACCGTCGCTAATTCTTCCTCCCAAAATAAATCTTCCTTCACAATCAAGATGTCAACTTTTCGGGTCCCATTACCTTTTTCCTAGTGTATATATTTTGGCTTAGCACAATCTTAAAATATGCAGCAGATCTACCTGTAGGGCTGCCTTAATTCGTAATTCGAGTCCCCAGAAATCTCTACTACTGTGACGAGATCTAGATTGTGCAATTACTCTGACTGTATTCAAATGTCTCTACAATATATTACTATAATGCAGTCTAGCTACATCTTCCGCATCGTCTGCAATTTCATACATGGCATCTACTTCAGACCACCTTAGTTCATACTTTAATGCTTTCTCAACTTTCCTTAGATTCCTTTTGTTTTCATATGATCAATCACTTATATAACTCTTGTGCAAGCCCCTTCTTCTATCTATGAAAAATAACCTTTTTCACGAATATTCCAAGCTGCGCTCTTAACGTTCTTCCCTATGACACCATCAGCAGCCTCACAAATGTTTTTCCTAAAATTGTTCCATCTATTTTCTATATTGTCAGATTTTAAATTCTCTAGTTTAGTATTCAACAGTTCCTGGAAAGTTTCTCTCAAATTTTCATCCGAGAGTCTACCAACGTCATAACATCCTGGAAGGTGGTAATTCCTCTGACATTTCGACTTTACATTAACCCTGGAAACTACCAGATGGCCATCTTTACTTTTAACATCAATAACAGCACTCCTGTATACCGTACATGGGCGCGCCCATAGGGGGAGGGGGGGGGGCTGTCCCTCCCCCCACATAGCTGAATGACGGTGTCATATATTTGTGTTAATTTAAAAAAACTTTCCGCAGAATAAGTTTCAAAGAAAAGTAAACAAGCTCTATTAATCCAAAAATGAGCAGAAATAGTCAAATAATCTTCCATGCTTAAAATTGACACATATAACTATAAACAATTAAATAAAACTCACCCTGACCAGAACCGACAATAAAGTGTCGAGTCAACCTAAAACAGAGCAAAAATAAAAATTAATAGGGCTGACAACCCCCGTGCCTTCTTCAGACCAGAACATAAATTAGGTTTTACTAAAAAAAAAAATGACCGTAGCTTTCCAGTTAAATTTAACTAGACTTATATTTACTCCTTAAAATAAAAAAAATGAGGTTAAAAAAGTGAGGAAAAATTTTTCTTTTATTATTTAATTAAAAAAATATTGAAAACATTTAAAAATATTTTGTTTTCAGTAAACGGCAAATTAAATTCTAGTCTTGAAGAGCCATGGGGGAAATAAGCCTTACTAAAGCTGATTTTTCGCGTTTCGAGTTTGACTCGGCTATTTATTCTAATTTCTCTTCATTTCAAGTTTCACTTCAAATTCCGGGGTTAAGTTCGCAGGGCCCTCTCCAATGCGTTTACGACCACTCTTTCCATAAAGGTCCGCCCTGCCCTATAAACATAACTTAACCCGAGGTTACATAGTCTCAAGTAGTGAGTTTAATCCGCAGACTTCCGGTTCTGACTTAAGAACTCCGTACCACAAAATCACGCTCTTCAGAGGTGGCGGTCAAAGGTGGTTTGTCTTGATGGGCGGGGAGGGGGGGGGGGGTGGTTGGCCTCTCGTAAAGTGTGAATCTTCAATAAGGCAATAGCCCTTTCAATTACCAACTGACTGAGCCTTTTTTGAAGTTTCTACGACAACAAATGGCCATCTTAAAATTTCCATCAGATGAGTAATGAGCCCTCTTTGAAGTTTATACGACCACCATTTCTATAAAAAAAAACGTATTACCAATCAAATGAGTCCCCTTCCTATAAAAAACCTCATGTCCTCACCCAGCAACACTTAAACCCCAGACGCTGAGGGTTGCGGAGGGGGGGGGGTAAGGATCAGTCATACTTGTCCCCCCATGAAACGACACGTAACAAAAGTGCTATCTCCCAAATTTCGAGGGGCGTTGGTTGGTGAAGTGATTTTCGTGGGGGAAGGAAAGCTGGCTGCCCTCCATGAACTCGTTTGAAGTTCTATGACATTTCTATGTCTAATAAGTGCCCTGGTCTAAAAAAAAAATTATTTTGGGCCAGCATCGCTCTACTTGGGCGCGCGGCCCATGATATTTTGTCTCGTGATTTCAATTATACAGCACTGGAACTGCTGATTACACAAGGATTACCTGGTCTTACCCCCCCCCCCCCTCTCCGTCAGTCTCTGAGCACAACCATGAGAAAGTAACATCTTCTATTGATCCTGTCAATCCTCAATTTAAAGCTGAACCACCCTCAAGAACTCGTCACTTTTGATACCTCTACGCAGGGCTAGAAGAACTCGTGCGGAAGGCCTGGTTCAGATGGAGGGACGGCTTTGTCCAGACCCTCTCAATGATCGTTACCGATATACAACAAGCAGTGACGCTTGCATAAGACCAGTCCGATTGGAGGTGAAGAGTCACGTGTCTCTACGCTAGATCACCAACAGGAACATTAAGTCAAGTGAGTAAGTCAAAGCCTGGCTTGACATTCCTGATAAGATAAACCAAAGTAAATTATTTTAAGAGGTATGTTGCAAATCTCGAAGGGAGAGTTCTGTGAAATTGTTAATGACATAAAAACCGTCAAACAATAACGGTTTTTTTTATTCATCTTTTATCATTTATAGTAAATTTACAAGACTTTTGAACATCCGCAAACTGTTCTGCCCTTTTCTCTTTAACTCATTATTTTTCACTAACTGTAGCCACGTTTTTGTTTTCAATTTATTTTAATTTAATACATAAAATATAACAGTTTAATTACCTTTGACTCTAAAGCATAGCTTGTGTGAGCCGAAAAACAAAACAAAGAACAATAAAACTGAAAAATCAAACAAACCAACAAAGAGACAGAGCAAGTTTATAAAAAAGAAAACGTGAAAATAAAGACGGTAATATTAAAACGAAAGTGAACAAACACAATGATTAAATCATATAAATAGAATCAACATAAAAGCAAAACTCACAGAGGAGCAAGGAGTGAAAAAGCGTGAGAGCTCAGGTAAATGTCTGTGACGGGCAGTGTGTGCAAGTTTTAGGAAGCAAAACCAAACTTGTGATTTCAGTTAATCCAGTAGTTGTGTATAGATCGGAGATACGATATCTTTGATGAAGCCTGGAAGTAACTTTACCAACTTCATTCTGTGATATTTTTTATTGATTTAGCTCAGACCTGCTCTTTTCCAGTCTTTAATTGGGACAAGTCCAGATTAACTTTTACGTCTCAATTTTTGTTATACCAATACGCCTTGTAGTGGCGCAGTGGATTTGACCTTAAATTGGTAATACGGCCCCCGGGCATCGAACCTAGCTGGAGCAACACACTGAAGGGCTCAGAATTTGATTCCAGTGATAAGATTATGCGAAAGCATCTCCATATTAAGCCAAATAAGAAGAATGAGAAAAAGGCATACTAATACCTCTCCTTGAGAATAGTTTTCATACCTCACTTAGTTTTCATGAGTATTCATGAGTACCTCCTTTTTTTAATATAACACCCACCTCAGATAACATAGTTCATATTTTGATGTTTTAGCCACTTGTCCAGTCATACATTTGAAGGCTTTAACTCACAAAGGTGAAACCCAAAAGACGTAAATAGGCCAAAAGTAAGGTAGGGTTACTTCAGTTTTTCTTCCCTATTTGTGTCCGTGTTCTCATATTGCATTTACGTAACACAAATTTCATGAAAATGATCCATATAACTGGGGATAGGAAAAATTCCTCGCAACCATACCCGTGGCAATTCTATTTTCATACATTGTAATACACCCTTTAAGATGTTTGCCTTGTATACCATACAAGAATAAGACCTTCGCTATATATGTTCTATCAGCTAAATCTAATACTTTCTCATGATCTAAAAAACTCAAGGAGTTAAGGTATTTGATATCTCAGGGACTTCTCAAGTACTAACCTAGAGTATAAATTTGGTAAAACATCCTCAAGCTAAGCTAGATCAGGCTAAAACTTTTTAATTAACACACCCATTCTTATCACCTTTTCTATAGATGGTTTAATTAGGATTTTACAATTATCTCGAGGTACGTTCTCCTCCTCTACAATCAATAATATCCTACAGCAACGTATTTCTAGACTCAGAGCCACCATATTTTAGAAGCTCACTAACCACAGCACCCGCATCTTGGGCCTTATTATTTTTTAATCAACCTAGTACCGTGAGTAATTTTTTCTCTAAAAATAAATTCGCATCTAACATGTTGCAAACTTTTTAATGAGAGACTATACTATGTCTTATGTTTCTGACATAGCTAAGAACATTATAAAAATTTTCAGTCAATATCTCTGAAACTTTGGTTTTACCACTAATTTTGTCCCCGTCCCAGTTCATACTGTAGTTTACTTCTTGATAGGTAGTTAACCGTCTTAAATTTAAATTTTAATAAAACCTATACACTTAAAGATGGCAATTTTTGCTTTTAACATCATGAGCATCACTCTTATATATCATATATCTTGTATTTATCATGTCAATCCTCATTTTACAGCGTCACAAATAATAAGGTTAGCAGTCTTACCATAACGCAAATACAATGTTAACTTATGAGCCATTTTATGACCAAATACTGTCTTGTTTAGAGATACGTTATTATACCTACAAAATTGCAGCAGTCTGTATCTATTGCAGCTATCTTGTCAAACAATAAATTTACCAAAGCTACGTTATTATCATCAATCCCTATTTCTACCGACCTGGGCGTTAAATTTCTTTAATAAAAAATAATAGTTATACCACATACCGATTATATTTGTAACTATAACTGGCAATGAAATTCCCTCTGAGTCCCTTGGAAATACGTCAGTCAGTTCTAAAGGGGGCTATACTAATATGCTACTACTACTACTATGATGCTCCGTCCATTTTAGTCATAAAATGATCGATAAATTGTCCATTATTAATACCGTCCCAATCTAAATAGGAATTAGCCACGTCATTATTCCTCATATAGAACTAGTCTCTACTTATCTACACCATCCTTTCTGTCTGAGTAAATAAATTCTATATCATCTAATTTCAATTTTCCCTGGGATATGAGTTTCTTAAATATAGCTCGAAGTGTCTGAATTTGTCAGTAAAAATATCGATATGATAATTTCGAAAAGTGTGACACTCCAAGTGTCAAATCTAATATTCTTGAAATCATTAAAATTATTTTGGTCTCAAAGAAAGCCTTGGTCATAGAACACAATTCGACAAATGGAACTTCGATTAGAAAAAAGCGTGCAACGGTCGAAAACTAAAACCCATTTCAGTTATCGTCAGTAAAGATTTCAAAAACAAACGTGAGACTTAACTACACCAAAGACATTAATCTTGGCTACAAAACATTTACAATTGGCTTTAATTTGTCTTGAAATTCGCCTTCAAAAGTGAATTAAAGTTTGTCTGTCCTAATAAGCAGTTTCCATTGGTGTTCCCATTGCATAAAAAACATTAAATGGCTGTTATCACAATGATATACAGATTCATATTTATGAGATTGATTTCGAATAACAACTACGTCCCTCTGTTGAAAAATGACCCTCAGTCATTTTCTCATTTAAATTTTCTTAGTTGTTTGTACTTCACGAATGTCGATCCGAGCAGTAGAAGATGCCTTCACATTAAATTTTGAAATTCTGCATGCTGAGTCACCTTATTAAGTGAAAGTAACTGGAGATCTCTCTAAGCGGTTCTCTGTATTAGTTTCTCTCTAACTGAGAGAAGTACAAAAGGGGAAACTACGGTGCTTCTCATGTTCAGTGATCTTTTTGTTCATCCTAGAGGTTGAGTGGGGATTTAATGTCCCTGTAAAAGATTTTCCGCAAAGGCTAGTCTAATTGTTCGTTTTTTAATTTGATCGGACAGCACTTTTGAAGGTTTAAGGCTCCTTTCAGAAACTTAATACTAATTTATTTTCAAAATAAAAATTTAATTAATAGTAAAAAAATTTTAAATTGTTTTAAATTCATTAACAAAATAAAAATTGTTTTTTTTTTTGTTTTTTTTTTCATTCGAGTTTTTTTAAAGTAATTTTAAAATATGTGTTAATATTGATCGTAGACTATTAATTAATAGTTTCCAGCTATTTTTCAAATCGTAAAAAAAAATTCAAGTAAATGCAATCCTTCCTTCTTTTTCGTTTTTATATATATTTAATTTGTATATACTACTTTATACTTTACCTTTTCATTATAAAAAATAATATTTTATCATTATACTTTGTAACAAACTTTTCATTGCCTTTATTTCATACTTTTTTTATTTATCTTCATTATCTTTCAAAAAAAATGTTCTCTATGTTTTCATACTCATCGAAAGGCAGACATCTAGCGTTGAAATATCGACCGGTTCTTTACGTTAGAAGAAGTGCCACGTTAAAAATACTACACCGTTTCACCTATTTTAATTAGAATGAAAAAAAAACAAGTTTTTATAAGATAAAATTAAGAAGAAAGATTAAAAATTAAAAAATAAACATAGATTAGAAATTATTGAAGGGGGATTAATATTATTTTAATTTTCACTTAGTCAGTATACGGTTTGGATTGGTTGTTGCTTTTTTTCTGAAGTTTCTTTTTCATATCCAAAGTTCCTTGTGCTTAGGAGATTTTTCTTCAATAACTTTGACAAGAACTTGGACTTTAGATTAAATAACGAGCAGATGAGGAGGAGAAAGTCCTCGTCAAAAAGGTATATTTTTCTGTCAGTTTTAAGATTTGAAGTTGCTCGTCCCTTCCTGTTGAAAGAAATTGTTCAAACTCAATCAAGATATTGTATTGAGTAGAAATCCTTTAAACCCCTCGGGCTCTTGAGCTTCTTCTAACTTTTCAGCTTTTCTATTCAAGAATTAAAATGTTGGATTGAAGTAAAAAAAACTTTGCACAGAAATTAAAAATACTATAAACATTGGAGATGAACCGTAATTGTTTTTAAGAAGAGCTTCGTAGTATTTTTACTAGGAAAGTTTTGAGTTGAAGACGAATAGTTTTATTTATTAGGATGGAATATGTGTTACTTGTAATATTCTAATTGTTTCAATCAATCAAAACCTCTGCAGTATATATATTGCATTAATGTTGTTTTTTGATGTTTGACTACATTATAGTAATATAAATTTTTTAAATACATTGGAACGTCTTCTCATCCCTCAAGTCACAATTACATATATCGACAAACCAAATCTAACAACTTAATTTCATCATCGCATTTAGCCCTCCCCCCCCCCCAAAGAACCTACCTCACGGTCGGTGCAAATAGTGGGCACACGCGCCTTTTTTCCCTCGGTGCCAGGATGCAAGGGAAAGTAAGATGTACACAAAGAAATATTGTGGCATTAGAAGTGGTACTATTATCCACCACCACCACCATGTGCATCTGATACAGGCGTGCACTACAATTAGCCCTGAGAATCAAGAGGAATCAAACACCAGTTCCGAGATACCACGAAACACCCCTTAACAAAATTCATTCTATATTCATCGGGAGGTTTAATGTAGGGTAATTGAAATTAAAACAAACCCTCTGATGTATCTATTAAGACATTTCGTATCCACCTACAAAATGCCGCATCGCCCCAGCTTCAGGGTAGCTAAAATGCACTTATAAACCTTGTGTATACTTTTGTTAAATATAAATTAAATGATTTTTTTTTTTATTCAAAAAAATTTAATAAACATTTATGTACAATAAGAAGGAAAATGTCACGCTATGCCTCAAAGATTCTGTCTCAGTTTAAATGAAATGAAATGAGATAAATTCCAACACCCTCACGGTTCTTTTTCATATTTATCTGAAGGCTTTTTCAGAGTTTACAGTTTATGAGAGAGACATCACTTTAAAGATTTTTAGCATAATTGAAATCTATTCAAATAGCTTTTGCTTAAAATAAATTCTTAAGTAATTGAATAATGAATAATGTGCAAAATATATAAAATGCCTTGGAATAAGAGACGAAAGTAAACCCTTTTATATAAACGATAATGCGAATAACATATATCCTAAAAACTCTACCTCTTCTTGTTCATCATATACCTCCATGACTTTATGCGTCCTTCTTAAAAATAATCGGGGTTACAATTTCCTCGAATTTATCAGAGTATATACATAAAAAAAACGTAATTCATAAAGCTAAAGCACCTTCCGCCGCTCTAGAATTCCTGAATGACGTTACCTCCTCCTAATTCGTCAATGCTGTATAGAATTATATATAAATCTTTATCCCATGTACCGATCTATGACAATTCTCCAAATAACATTTTTTGTAACTTTATTATATAGCAACTCAGGGAGTACTAAACAATGAATCTAATGTAAGAAATTAAAAGAGGGACGAGAGTAAAATAGTGGTTTTTTTTGGAAGTAATTTGACTGAGGGAGGAAATTTTTTGGGGGTGATACATAAGGGAGGAATAGGTGGAAACTTATTAAAGGGCAAGTTTTATGGGGCTTAATAAATTGGAGAGTTTTCGAGTGCAGATAAAGCACACAAGGACCATTTTCTGTAATCTATTTGCTTTTTTAACATAGAACATATTTTTTCACAACAAAACCTCCTTTTTCAGCCCGCATCTTGAATATACTTCTCCTGTTTTCAGTGTTTATAGTTACTTTTATATACTATTCTGCTTTGTTTTTACTTCAGAATAGAAATTCAGCCCAGCCAGGCTTGCAATTTGTTTTTAAAATACCTTTTATATTAAAATTTGCATTTGATTGCGTTTCCATTTGCTTAAATATTCTTTTCAGTAAATAAATATTTTTTGAATATTTTGAAATTTAAGATACAAGCAGTTACATTATTATGCTCTAGCTGATCGACTGTCTATGAATGAGCAAATAGGCGATCAAACTTTTCAATTGTCACTCATTCGTCAAAATTAGCTCAGGTCTTCATTAAATTTCCCTTCTTAAAAATTATGCTGTAAAATTTCTTTCAGTAAAACACGAAATATATTTTACAAAATATATAATTCTCCTGACTGAAAGACGAAGAGCGAATTCACATGGACTATTGGCCTTGTAATTGTAAATCCCTACGAACTATTATACTTGTTGTTTTATATTTTAGTCTTAATCAAATAGTGTCCATTACACCCAGTAGAACATGATTATATCCATAGTTAAGAGTTAAATGTTCGGGAAAATTTGACATGTCTCTCAGTCAAAATATAATAAATTTTTTATGAACACCCAAACAGCTGTGTATAAACCCGTGACACTGAAATTGTAGGCCTCTCTCCGGTCCCTAATAACAATGCAAAAGATAAAAATTTTTAAAAGGAAAAGAGCATAGAATGATGCTAATTACTGCACATCCTATTGTAAAATCAAAATATATAATTACCAGTCAACAACAAATAGTTCAGTTTCAGACTTAAATCAAGTTTCTAAAAAATCTTATCCCCTCGTTTACATCCAAGTCGCCCACTCGTCCTCAAACAGTATCACAGAACTAATGCCCTTATGTGGTCACAATCAATGTCTACGATCTTGTATCCTACGTCGCCAGTCTGTCTCGGTCCTGGCTCGGTGGGAGTGTACCAGGTGGGGAATTCTGGGTCATGAGGCGCGGGTTCAATCCCGGGCGTAGCCAGTTCATTGGTGTGGACGCAGGTCAGTCTCGTGACTGAGTAAGCTTAGTTAGCGTCACCCCATCTCTAAATGAGGATTTAGAGAAATCTGGGGAAGGTAAGTAGGAAGGGTATGCGAAAGCACGGGGTGGCTGGTCCCCAGCCCCCCATTGCACTTCCTGTCTGAAGGGTCATGACAAAGAGATCAGCACCGCAAGTGTGGACCTTAAGATTCTAGTGCCGTCATAGTAAATACTTACTTACTAATTCGTCACGAGCCATTGGTATCACAGTGAGTGTCGCTCACCTTCTTTATATCTCCAAAAGATAATTTTAAACTTACGTATAGACCGTCTTATTCTTTTTTTAACTTGCTCGTCTTTCATGTGAAGGTGAGGTTTTTCAGCGACTGAAAAAGCACACAATTTATGTTAAGTAAGTACACACATTTTACTCCCATGCTTACCATGCTTTGATACGGTGATCAGCGAATCCGTATTATTTTTTAAACAGATGAAACATTCCGAGATGGTAAGCAGGAGACATGGGCAAACAATCCCACCACCCCTTCGCCCCAAAAAAGTTTTTGTAGTTTTTTTTTATTCTTTGACTATTGTACACTAAGTGTTTTTCAAAATTTCACGAAAGACTCGAAACAAAACTTGAAAACACATACCCGAAAACTTGAACAAATTAGAAGTTCTAAATACAAGGATACAATTAAAATAGGTTAAATTCACAAAAGGGTATCCAGTTGCTTGAAAAATGTAGAGTAAAGATAGTAAGCAATAAAACATGTTTACCACTAGTCTTAGCAGTTACAAATGATTATAAAAATAATTCGTTTTTTTATAAATATAGTCTTGAGAGGATTATCCGGTGCATATAAATACATAGTATCCTAATTAGAGTTCAATTGAATAGTTCAATAATGCGTTTCATTTCATTCTTAAGATATTTTTTTCTTTCTTTTAACTTGCATATTTGTTAGTTTCAGATATTGAGATCAAGCACTTGTTAATATGCTAATATTACCGTATATACACAAACAGAACTTATTAGAGGTCAAAGAGCCGATGGGAAGGGTAATTTTCGTCGTCACTCGCGCAAGTGCCAACTCTTGAAAGTTAGCAAAATCTCATCGTCGAGATTTTCTTCATTTAGAATTCAGCAAGCGTCACAACTTATAGTATAGGACGGAAATAACGCAGAAAATAATAAGGATATAGTAGGATTACAAAACAGATCTCTTTTCCAAATTTCAAAATCACCGCTGTCTCAGTTATAAACTATTCACACCCTGCTCCGAGACAGTCCCTAACTCATGCAAAATGAATTTACTGATATGTCTTGCTGAAAACAAAGCTCCGGCAGAGACTTTGTGTTTGCTTTTAAAAGAAGAACTCACAAAAAGACGTGTTAGAAGATAACACTGTCCTTATTATGTATTCGTGTTATGTTTTAATGTAACTTATTAATGTAAGTTAAAAAAAAACTTGTTTTGTTTTAATTCGGAAAGTTTTTCTACGGATACGAATCCAAGTTCGGCTAACTTTGCATGAAAAATTAAAATTGCTTTTAAGAAATTAATTCTAAAAGTGCTTATTATTATAATTAATTATCTCTTGTGTTTCGGCAAACGCTTTTAAAAAACTGTGACAAAGAGTGCCACTATAGCGCAAAGAGTACTATATTGAGGAAGGGGCAATCCTTCATATATGAAATAATTTCTGTTCGTTTTTTAAGAATCGGTAAATCTGGCTGACGCTCTATGAAATATACCCTCCCCCCTTATGGAAAACTCCTCCGTGGATATTTGATCGAACTTAAAGCTCAACACTTCCCTGGTCAAAGTCCCTCCGTAAAGATCAGTTCTCGCTGAGAATCCCCTCCCTATAAAAGTGATTGCGGACGAGTCAGTCTGAAAAGTTACCTTATCTCTTATCAATTTAACAAAACTTTAGCCTCCAATAAGTTTCTTACTCTCTCGAGAAATACCACCATTAGTGGAGACTATTTGCAATCCATCGTAATCCGCGGAAAAAAAAGACCCTGGGTCAGTCCCCTGAAACATCTCCACATGACCAATGTTACAAAATTATATGACCACTAAAAAGTATTTTATATATTACTTCTTTAAACTCAACCCCGTGTTAAATTGTCCGGGTACTGTTCCCCCCCCTACGGGGCCATCCCCCCCAAAGAATTTATCTATCGACATCTGGCCCAAGCACTAACCCCCCCCCCCCAAGGACCTTGCGCTAAAATGCAGGGGGGTGGCCCGTTTAACCTAAATATCCAATATGTTTTCCTTTAAATGTAATTAAAACATTGTCTATCTCAAACTATTTAAAATAACAATTTGGTTAAAATAATTGAGTGTGAATGTGTCTAGTTGACCTCCAGTCATTTTCCACTTAAAACGGAAACTAGAACATTTCAATTACGGTCTAATTCACAATATTATCATCGGCTAGTAAAATTAGTTATATGTAAACGCACCTTGAAAAAAAAAAATGACCACTCAAAAGCGACGTGACACCCGTAAAAACTCTATAAATTACATATTTATCAATATGAAGCATGAAAATTCGACTGGCGGGTTCTCTGGTATACGGACTCGGATGGGGTTCTGTTCATGATTTGTACGGTAATTGTAGTGGATGTTTTTCTCATGTGCACACATACGCAAACTTTTGAGGGGGAGGGGGGGGGCTTACCAGGGCGACTCCGCCCGAACAAGAGGGGAGCGCCCCCTCGGCCCCGGCCCACCACCTATATCAGACCCAAACGACAAGAGGCCTGGTCCACGGCCTCTCACGTGTTGAACAGCTACGTCGGAACTGCTGCCAGTCGCGGCAGCGGCGTGCCGCGTACTTAAAATTAATTTGGGACAACTATTTTATGGGATGTGGGAGGAGTTTAAGGTCCATGCTTTGAAATGAAGTCTGGTTTTAAAAATTAATAAGAGGTGTGCAAGCACAGAGTTGGCATGAATTCCTTTTGCTTCACGGGTGAGATTTTATTTAGCACCAGCTCTTTGAGAACATCGTGTGTTAGTTCTCGACTTAACGGCTCCTAAAACCAGTTTAACCCTGTCTTTGAACCAGATCAAGTAAGTGCGCCGCGTGAGTTGTACGTGCGCTAAAAATATTTAAACGGTTGTTATCTTAGGTTTAGGGGGGGGGGCCGAGGGCAGGAGGTATGAAACGGACTAGTGTATAGAATTCTAAGGATGTAAAGTTTGGTTAATGCTAAAAAAAAATAAAAAAAAATAGGATTAATAAAAAAGTTTATAAAAAATTTGGACTATATATTTGCACATTAGGGGGGGGGGAGGGCCAAGCATACCATATATTAAATAAATAGCCTCCCCTCGGTACCTCCCCCCCCCCTAAACCCCCAAAAAACAACAGTTTAAATATCGTAAACGCAATGAAAACCACGCTTTGCATGACTAGCGGTCTCTTGAATTAACCCGTCTTTAGCGGGTTTTTCGTGACTGGTTTCATTGTATCATATAAAAGAGTACGTTTAATAAATAAGTAGCGGAAAAGGTGCATAGGTTAGGGTTAAATTACGTATTTAATATATGGTACGGTCTACCCCCCCCCCCACCCACCCACTAATGTGTAAATATATAGCCCAAATTTGTTTTTGACATATAATATATTCATACCATTTTATTTCATTAGCAGTAACCAAACTTGACTTCTTTCGTGTGTTGGAGATAATGCACAAGAATAATATATATATATATATATATATATATATATATATATATATATATATATATATATATATATATATATATATATATATATATATATATATATATATATATATATATATATATATATATATATATTCACCGGGGGCGTCGTTTGGGGGTGACAAGGGGGGCAGTTCCCCCCCCCCAAATAATGAGGAGGAAATATATTATACATCCCATGCCCTTTGACTATCCAGATATGGACCCATCTTGCCCCCCCCACCACCAATAAAAGTGCTGGAGATTCGCCCCTGATATTCGTAAAAAAAAATGACGTAACCAAATTCTCTCTAAATACTGCAGCACGATATACAGGAACGATCATCGAACAAATATACTAACTAAAAAATTAGGATGATTCATTTGAGATTTCATAAGGACATCTAGTGTGATAAAAATATTAAGAAAATTTCAAAGATTATGACATATTTGACATGACATATATGAGGCGGTCCCAAAAGAAATACGACTTTAATAGTTCTTAAACTCATTGTTTATAATTAGCCTATCTGGAATCGAAATTCAGTGTACATTTTGCTTAAATATCTAGTGATCAATATAAGATATTTCAATCACGTCAATAATTAATTGCAAGAAAAAGAGATATAACATAAATGCCTTTACATCACTTATATTAGTTTTAAAACTTGCTTCTATAATGAAAACGGACAGTCAAAGAAAAAGTGATTATTGATGCGTCTACCCGTCTAGTTTCCCGAAAGCAGGTAACAGAACAGGACCCGGGGCCATGTTGTCACAAAAAGTAAAAATCAGACAGGCTATAGACAAATAATTCATTTTTAACCAAAAATTCAACTAATTAAAAAGTGACTTGTTGTATTATGAGGAACGCCTTGTTCCTGCAACGGGTAACAAATTTGTTTGAAGGTAAAGGATGAAAAAACTGATGAAATACTGAAAACATTTAGTGTACTTGTTAAGTATTCCAAAAACACACAAGACGGGAAGTTATGTTTAATCCAAATGAAATACACCAAAATATGATACTTTAGTAACAAAATTATGGAAACGACAAAAGAAGATTAGGGAAAGCAGGCCACCCAGAACACATAATATAAAATATCAAAATATCTCATTATATTCAATATTCAATTAAGAGATAGCCTACCTGCATCGTAATTTTTCTCTCGGAGACTAATCTAATTATAACCAAATGCAGATAGACAAGCCGGTTTTACTCACATCAATCAGATCAATAACTTGAGTGTTTTTGATATATTCTAAAAGCATTAAATGCGTACAAGACTCCACAAAAATTATTTAATAAAAGAGGCTTCACACCGACCCGTCTCCTTTTTTTCCTTTACTATAACACGTCTCTAACTTTGATCTTCCTTTTCCAAAAGAGTGTATTGCCATTGTAGCGTATTATTTTAATACCTGAAAACTAGTCCTAAAACACTCAAGTTCTTGATCTGATCTGCAGCACCAACCTGCCTAACACTAACATAGCTAGGCATGCTTCTTCTCCATACTAACGTATCTAAAAACTCCCTCTTTACACCCTCCTAATAATTTCTAGTTTTCCTTAAATCCTTCCTTATGATAAGTTTTATTCTTCATTAGATACACACTTAATATTACATGTTATTATTTCCCCAAAGGCTCATTAGCTTGTACAAAGGGTCACGACATGAATTTCTTACTCAGAGATGAAACATAATAAAATTTTAAATTATCAATTACTGAAATACGAAGAAGAAAAGAAAATATAGATAAAATGAAAACTAAAGAAAAAATAGAATAAATAAACTAAATTAATTAATCAGATTAAATAAACTAAAAAAAATAAAATAAAAACTTCAACAAATATAACATCTACGAAGCCAAAGAATTTTTAAATTTTTTTTAAACAAACCGAATGAGTGGCACCCTTGCGCTAATTGAAGCAACGTAGTCCAAACAACATGACACGCCATTAAAGGATTAAAATCTGACCTTATGCAAGGAATAAATAGAGCTTGAACATGATTTGTCATATAGCGAATATTACAATTAGTTTTATTCGAGGTAAAACATAGCGGAACACCTACGGCCTAGGGGAAATCACCCTGAAGCTGAGCAAAGGTGAAACATGGACCTGAAAGAAGGTATAGTGACACAAGATCGAGCAATGCTATAACTATTGAAGGAATGGTTACCTGAATGAGGTTTCTAGCTTTATTGTAAACCATAGAAATTGATTTTAAAAGTGAAGAAAAAGTTCATACCCACACAATTGGACAGTAAGAAATGTAAGATTTGATGAAGTATTGAAAAATGCTTTTCGAAATCGATCCTGGAAAAAATTGTAAGTACCCTTAAAAATACCGAGACTCGTATATATCCTCATTTTAATAAAATCAATGTGACGTTTAAAATATAGGTCTTCATTAACAAGAATGCCCAAAAACAAACACACCGGCCTTCAAATCCATTAATTATTCCATTTCGCTGGCGAATTTCTGATAACTGGGGATAAACCTGAGAAACACGCAAAAAAATCAAAAAACTGGACTCAAAAAAATTTAGAGTAAGACAATTAGCATCAAGCCATAAAATCACCCTCTCAAACAAATTTTCCAAATTCAATCGAAGCTCGAATTCGCAGTTTCCCAAAGTGCCACGCGTGCTGTCATCAGCAAAACAAACAAGGACATCAGAAGAAGGTGAACTATAGTTGCCGCCAGGGGCAAGGGACGACCTAAGATCACTAAGTCTACATCAATTAATAAGTTTATACTTTTTTACAACATAATATAGATAATTTCCATAAATCAAAAATAGCACAAGCCCTGAAACTGATCTATCGGGGGCGACAAAATTGATTTGCGAGTGTAACCGGACAAGTAGATCAAGAGAAATTAATCTATCCTTCAAACAAGACTGGAACCAAAAAAAATATACTCCCCCTGATTAAAAAATGAGACATATTTGATAGAAGAATTTCAAGGGTCAAGGAATCGAAAGCCTTGCGAATATCCAGGAATACAGCAGCCGAAATCAATCCCGAATCTAACGCAGAATGAATAAAATTCAAAAGGGTTCTACAGGCCTGTTCAGTGGAGTGCTTCATTCGGAAACCAAATTGAAAATCATGAAGAAAATTTTTAGATTTTAAGAAAGTAAGGAGACGAGAAAGCATAGCCTTTTCAAATATTTTACTAAAATATTAAGTTTTAATTTTGCTCCTTACTTTCAGTTGAAAAAATTGTTTTTTAATTTAATTTCTGATCGTTTTTTTTTAAATAATTCCCGGATATTTGGCCCCTAATCAACGGAGAAACCCTTTACTGCATAGAAATATCCACTAGACAATTCAATCCCGACAAAAATTTACCCCGGGCAATTACTCTTAACCCACTCTGCGCGTAAAATTGAGACGGAAAAGAGAAAGCAAGACACATAAAGAGAGTTTTTTATAGGAATTCTGGTAAATTCCCCACTCGTATAATTTCTCCTGACAAGTTCACTCCCTAGAAACTTCCCTCCTTACGGAAAATTCCCCCGTGGAGAAACCCCCAGCAGACAATGTGCCCCCCCCCAACCGAAAATATATGCCTACATCCCAATAACAAATACTTTGAGCCAACAATGGGCAAATTCTATAACTTAAAGCTAGGTCCCTTGGGGCTGGGGGGGGGGGTAATGTCAGACCAAAAGTACATATGCCTTTTTTGGAATTTACCAAAAAATGAACAACAGTTATTAAAATATATTGGTAGGGGTTTTTGGGAAATCCAGGGGCGGGGGAAAAAAGGTGCGTGTGCCCAGGCCTATATAAAAAGCGGGTACTTAATCACTATACCTACACCGGAGAAAGATACTGCGCAAGAATACTAGACATGGAAACCGGTCAAACGAGTATTTGCTATCTAAATTGATCGCTAAGCGTGATTCCTCATTGAGTTTATAATATTTAAACTGTTGTTTTTTGGGGTTTAGGGGGGAGATAATTCGGTTAGGTCGCGCATTTAATACATGATATGATTAACCCTCACCCTACTTATGTGCAAATATATAGCCCAAATTTGTTTCTAAACTGGGAGTTTTTTTTCCAATTTCTTTCATTGAGCATCAAAAAAAAATTTAACTTTCAAAACCTAAGGGGAGGAGCAACAAAAAGAGGGGGCAAATCCCCCCTCACCTAAATGGTGCCTCCGAAAGAAATATGACTTTAATAGTTCTAAAAGTCATTGTTTATAATTAGTCCATCTGGAATCAAAAATCAGCGTACATTTTGCATTGACTTAAGAATTGACTTAAGAGTGCCTGACTTGAGAAGGCACCCCAACTAAAGTGAAAATTCGCCATCGGTGTATATCCGATATCTATGTAGTGGGTGGATTTCGAAATTCAGTGTAAATTATATATCGAAGAGATGAGTCCTAAAAAAAAATTCAGAGACAATTTTACAAGACAGTGTAAATATGTGTTTTTAAGTATACTAAAACTCAAAGTTGGTAGGATTCAGTCTTCATTGACAGAGTTCAGCCCCATCCTCCGAACTCTGAAACAATGCAGAATCTTTTACTGATAACATGCGCTTTTGTGGTCGAAATTTTCTGTTCTCAGTCTCTGGGTTGACGAGAAAGATATTTTCACTAGCTCGCTGGTATGTCAGATAATTAAATAAAAAAGGAAATTAAAGGTGATCTAACAAAAGGAAATACTTGCCAATATCTAAGGTGGTATTTTACATTACTTTCTGGCTAATATACTGAATTATTCCCTATCAACAATAGAAATTGGGATTAAAGAACTAAAAAAAGAAAACGGTACTCAGTATAATGGTCTTGCAATATAAATAAGTTATACAAAAATGTGGAAGTTAAAGGTGCATTTGATAAAGATAAATAATAGATAGGATTATTATCAAACTTAGTTATGAGAACAAAATGTTTCGTAGCTTTCAAAATATAAATTAGAACGACAAGAACAACCATGTGAAAGGTAAAATATTAAACAGGCCATTATTAATGGAACAGTCTGTAAAATTTCTGTCTAAGGACAACGTTCAGAGATTTTTAATTGAAATAGAAGCCAAAGACATATACATATGATACAAAATTGTACTTGGCAAGGTCCTTCAACAGTTCCGATTGTTATTTTATTTGTGTTTTCCTTTTAATGAACTTCGAATTAGTTTTATACATTTTTAATCATATATTGTATTTATCTTCGACCAGTATTCAAGATCATTTTCAAAGTTAAACAGCAAACCCTCCTTCTATATCGCCCAAAATTTTCTCAACAGTTTCATCTTCATTGTCATTTAATGTTTTTTTTATGTCCATACATGTCAATGGTAAATCTATTAACCATAACGGGTTTAGAGTCAAAGTCCCTACAGCCCTTTCCCTGGCAATTTAGCCTAAGTCAAATGGTCATAGTAGAGTTAAGCATTTAAAGGTCATCCTGTTTGGAATTTTTTACTTGACAAGATTCATGACAGAAAACACTCTCTTGACGAAGGGGTTGCTGCTGGGTAAGTTTAAAATAGAAAGAGGTGCTTCAGTTATGTCGAACAAATGTCAGCTTTTTCCACTCTTTTCTGTATTTTTTTTTTTTTTTGAAAATTTACCTCCTTCCCCTTTAGTTTTTCACGCGAAGGAAAACGAACGAATTAATATTGGAAATTTAGGTCGTCATGGAGCCTGGAATGCGATATGAGAATCCCTACGGGGTTCTGAAAATTCCACCTGTCTTTAGAGAGATTTTTGAATCTGTCAGTAGAAGTTGTAAGTAAACACTAGACTCATGCGCACCACCTGGCAACTATGCAATTAAGTAGAAAAAGAGTGATTATTGATACGTCTACCCACAAGCGTATAGTTCCCCAAGGAATTATGATCACCAGAATCATGTCGTCACAAAAAGCATTAATCAAGATAGGCTATCTGCAAATAAATTCTTTTTTAACCAAAAATTCAACTAATTAAGAGGTGGCTTGTTGTATTATGAGGAACGCATTGCTCCTGTTAGGGGTAACAAATTTGGGTACTGGTGCATAATACGGACACTTCTATATACTGCTAAGGAAGTCAAGTTTGGTTAATGCTAATGAAATAAAATAGGATGAATATATAGTAGTTTAGAAACACATTTGGGCTATATATTTGCACATGGGGGGGGGGGGGAGGGTAAAGCATAGCATATATTAAATACTTTTCATCTGATCACACTCAAGAAGTTTCATCTGATCAGTCTGTGTAAAACTGGTTTGTCTTTAATGCGCTCTGGGAATTATATATAAACAAATTATGCCTTGCATAATTCTTTTTTGTAGTTTCGATAATTTTGTTACTAGAGTCTTATATTTTCATCATAATTTGGTATATTTCATTATGATTAACCTAACTTCACTTGTCGAGTGTGTTCTGGATAGTACACAAGTACCAAGCCATTTCTACCGCTTGACTCAACTTACTGTTTACTTTTGTTTGTATTTAGCATTTAGTTTTTCCTTCCCTTTTTCGAGCGCTAAGGATGGCTTGGCAAAGGTACTTGCCGAAATAAATGATTTGCCATTTTGAAAACCAGCAGTTACATTGTGTCTTTTCATTTAGTTTTGTTTCAACATAAACTTTCCAGAAAGTTTCAACTTAATACCGTTAGTTTATCTCTGCAATAGTAGTAGTAGCAGTAACCCTGAGAGTTTCCTTCTTAATGCCTTTAGCATTCCTCGCCCGCCTTTTCCACAACCAGATTGCAACTAGTACCTTTCATTTAGTTTCAAAAACCCAAACCCTCAAGCAGTAGTGGTTGTAGTTAGAGCATTAGTAGTTATAGCCGGGGTCGTATCCAAGATATTTTTTTCGGGAGGGGAGAGGGGGTTACAAAAGCTTTTCTCGTGAGGGGGGGGAGGGGTAACAAAAAAAACCTTTAGGTACTCACGTGGTATAGCGACGACACCAAATAAGTGAAGTTAGGTTAATCCTAATGAAATATACCAAAATATGATGAAAATATAATATTTTAGTAACAAAATTATGGAAACTACAACAGGAAATTATGGAAAGAAGGCCGCCCAGAACGTATATAGTAATACCTAACCAGCTCTATATATTAAATATTCAATAAAAATATACATGCATGGTAGTTTATCTCGGTTCCATTGCAGCTGAACCCCGTGTAACTGAACCCCAAGCATCGGAGGCCCCGTGTAACTGAACCCCAAGCATCGGAGGCCCCGTCAAACTGAACTCCCCTTGCAACTGAACCTCCGTGTAACTGAGCCCTCATGCAACTGAACCCCATTTAACTGAGCCCTCGCGAAACTGAACCCTTGTGCAACTCACGTCCCGCACACTTTAATCCTGTGAAACTGAGCCCCCGTGCAACTGAACACCTTTGTAACTCTACCACCGTTCAACTGAACCCCCGTGTAGCTGAACCCTTTTGTAACTGTACCCTCGTTTAGCTGAACAACCGTACTCAGTTTTTCAGTATCCTGCGAGCCACTGTCATAGAGTAAAACACACGTTAGAATATTTAAATGTTCAAACTTATTGGAATTGTTTGTTTTTTAAAGTCATGATATAAATACCTGTCAAGATGTTTCATAAAAAAGCTATTTTGTTGTACCAAAAACAAATTAAATCGGACGTCATAAACCATTAAACCCATACTTATTTCTCCTTTTTTGTGGCGCTTAATAGGGTTCCCTTCACCCTTTTGCTGTCAAGGGGTCTAGGCCTTTACCAATCGCCCAGAATATTCCTCCCCTTTCCCAGTAGCCTAAATATTTTTCTGCTGAAAATCCCTCATGAGAAAAACACCTACATGGAAAACACCCCCTAGTGGCTGGTTGGTTTCCAATTACTTTTGACTTAAAAAAGGACGGTACTTGGGCATTATATGGGCCTTTCTAGAAATTCTAGTTTGGTTACTATTAATGAAATAAAATAAAACAGGATTAATATATAATTGTTTAGAAATAAATTTTGGCCATACATTTGCACACCAGGTGGGGGGGGGGGGAACAATATCCAATATTATATAAGTACCCTAACCCCGGTACCTTCCCCCCCCCCTAAACCCCAAAAAACAACAGTTTAAATATCGTTTACGCAATGAAAACCACGCTTTGCATTGCATTACTCTATAACGGTCTCTTGAATTAACCTGTCTGGTGGGTTTTTCGTGACTGGTTTCCTTGTAAAAGAAACGCACCAGTACCCGAATATAATAATCATTTTTGACAAACATGAATTTTACCCCCACCCCTATATGTATACCAATTCAAAGTATGTATTAGGCCTGTTTTTTATCACTAAGATCTTACATCTTTCTGCAAAGACTATGATTTTTTAACTCATCTTTGTTCTAAGATTAAATTAAAAAAAACAATTTTTTTTAAACTGAAAGTAAGGAGCGACATTAAAACTTAAAACGAACAGAAATTATTTCGTATATGAAAGGGGCTGTCCCCTCCTCAACGCCTCGCTCTTTACGCTAGTTTGACTCTGTCTCACAACTTTATTTTTTTAAGCAATAAAAAACTTTAGCGTAAAGAGTGAGGCGCTGAGGAGTGGACAGTCCCTTTCATATATGGAATAATTTCTGTTCGTTTTAAGTTTTAATGTCGCTCCTTACTTTCAGTTAAAAAAACTTGCTTTTTTTATTTAATTTCTGATCGTTTTTTAGTTAATGCAGCTTTTATTTGCATAAAAATTTTACTTTTTTTTTGCTAAATGGATGTCTTTACAAACTAACTTACGTAACTAACTTCTATATTCGTATATTTTTCTTCTGGCAAAAAATACAAAGTTGCAGATTTTTGCAGATATGAGCTTGAAACCTATGTAATAGGGTTTTCTGATACGCTGAATCTGACGGTGTGATTTTCATTAAAATTGTTTCACTTGTAGGGGATGTTTCCCCCCTCTTTAAAAAATCGAGTAATTTTCTCAGGCTTGTAGCCTTTGATGAGTAATACTAAACTTAATAAAATTTATATATTTAGAATCAGCATTATAAACACATTCTTTTGATATATTGACATCAAAATTCCGTTTTTAAAAGTTCGATTACTATTGAGCCGTATCGCTTGTTTTTTTATTGTTTTTTTTTATTGCGTATATGTTATTACGTATATGAAGGGGTTCTCCCCTTAGTCAATACCACGCTCTTTAAGTTAAAAGTTAAAAAAAAAATTATTAACAAACCCCAGAATAACAAAGGTCATTTAATTAGAATAGATAGCTCTTTTGAAATAAATAAAAAAAAAAATATATCTTCAAGAGCGAGTTATTTACTTGAGAGAGAACCCCCTCACATACTTTATAATTTCTGTTCGTTTAAAGTTCTAATATTCCTTCTTACATTTCAGTTGAAAAAACTTGTTTTTTTTTATTTAATTTCTGATCGTTTTTTAAATAATGCTTGGAAATCCGGCGCCCCCTTCATAGAAATGTCCCTTACCCCAAAGAAACATCCTCCACGGAAATATTCTCCAGATTAACCCCCTCGTCTAGCCCCCCCCCCTCCAGAAAAAATCCTTCCTAAAAATGGTTGTATACTTCCCAATAACCAACAAATAATGCTGGCAAGTCTGGCGCCCCCTTCATGGCAATTTCCCTTCCCCCATGAAAACTTCCTTCATGAACAGATCCTCCAACATAACCACCGACCCACCCTTCCCTCCCACTACCAGAAAAAAAACCTCCTGAAAACTTCTGTATACGTCCCAATAACCACTACTATATGTTAACATTGTGTATAGTTCATAACTTTTAGCCCTCCCTCTGGGAACTTCGTGTGATTAAGTCATCCTAAAAGTCATATTTATCGTATTTTCGACCATGCTAAACAAAATGGCTATCTCAAAATTTTGATCGGGTGACTTTGGGAAAAAATAAGCGTGAGAGGGGGCCTAGTTGTCCTCCATTTTTTTTTGGCACTTTAAAAGGGCACTAGAACTTTTAATTTCCGTTCCAATTAGTCCTCCCACGATTTTCTAGGACCACTGGGTCGATACGATCACACCTGGAAAAAAAAACAAATAAACTCGCATCTGTGATCTTTCTCCCGGCAAAAAATGTAAAATTCCACATTTTTGTAAATAGGTGCTTGAAACCTCTACAGTAGGGTTCTGTTATGCGCTGAATATGATGTTGTGATTTTCATTAAGGTTATATAACTTTTAGGGGGTCTTTCCCCCTTTTTTTGAAAATAAGCCAAATTTTCTAAGGCGCGTAACTTTTGATGGGTAGTACTAAACTTGATGAAAGTTATATATTTGAAATCAGCATTGAAATCTGATTCTTTCGATGTATCTATTGGCATCGAAATCCCGGTTTTTAGAGTTTCGGTTACCATTGAGCCGGGTCGCTCCTTACTTACAGTTCGATACCACGAACTGTTTGAAAAGTAAAAAAAAATTTTTATTAAGAAAACCTAGAAAAACACAGGCCGGTTGATTACAAAATATAGCTAGTTTGAAAGCACTAAAAAAACTGTAGCGTAAAGAGCGAGGTAGATAATTTCTGAGACCACACTGCCTTTCCATGACGATAAATAAAAGTTCAAATAGGGATAAAATCCTTTTAATAGACAGTGTTTTTTATAACAGTGATAGAAATTCACAAAAATACCAGATATTTCGGTCACATATACAGTGACCGTCATCAGCAGTAAAACTAAAATAAAACAATTTAAAACAAAAGTTTATATACTAAATCAAATAACACTACATATTGTTTGAATCTCTAATTCTTTTCAAAGCAAAGGCGGAAGCTATTCTCTTTGACCTTCTTGGATTCGGTTCATTAGCGTTCAATGATATAACATTTGGGCAAAGGTCAACTACATTGGGTGAATTCAACTTTACTCTGTCAGATTTTAATAAATTATCATAGATAAAGTTCAGCCCTTATTCACCTGTATCTCGATTCAAAGCCATATTCTTGAATGAGATTTTTTTTATTTCAAAAGTTTCACGAAAAATTTACTTTAAACCCCGATCCCTTGAAATGAAATATACATTCTTGAACGAAATAAACTGGTCTGGAAAGTTAAAAATATGTTCCGAAAGGGCTGAAGTGAAATCTTTGATTTCTAGGGGTCGGGGTTTAAAGCAAAATTTTCGTGAAACTCTTGAAATAAAGAAAATCTTATTCAAGAATATTGCTTTGAATCGGGATACAGGTGAATATGGGCTGGACTCTATCTATGATAATTTATTAAAATCTGACAGAGTAAAGTTCAATTCACCCAATGTAGTTGACCTTTGTCCAAATGTTATATCATTCACCCAATGTAGTTGACATATTCAATAACCCCCGACCCAACCTTCCCTACCACAAACACAAAAAAAACCTACTGAAAAATTATGTAAAAATCCCAAAAACCCATAAAAAAATTTAAAAATGGGTAAAGTTAAAAAAATTTATCCCAACCACTGGGAACATATGGGGATTAATTCATCCTAAAAGACATATTTATCATATTTTCGACCATGCTGAACAAAACGGCTATCTCATAATTTTGATCGGGTGTCTTTGGGAAAAAATGAGCGTGGGAGGGGGCCTAGTTGCCCTCCATTTTTTTTTGTCACTTGAAAAGGGCACTATAAATTTTTATTTCCGTTCCAATGAGCCCTCCCACTATTTTCTAGGACAACTGGCTCGAAACGATCACCCCTGGAAAATAAATAAATAAAAATAAGAAATGAACACGCATCCGTGATTTTTCTTCTGGCAAAAAATGTGAAATTCCACATTTTTGTAGATAGGAGCTTGAAAACTCTACAGCAGGGTTCTCTGATACGCTGAATATGATGGTGTGATTTTCATTAAGGTTCTATAACATTTAGGGGTCTTTCCCCCTTTTTTTTGAAAATCAGCCAAATTTTCTCAGGCGCGTAACTTTTGCTGGGAAGTACTAAACTTGATGAAAGTTATATATTTGAAATCAGCATTGAAATCTGATTCTTTTGGTATATCTATTGGTATCAAAAACCCGTTTTCTAGAGTTTTGGTTACCATTGAGCCGAGTTGCTCCTTACTTACATTTTGTTACCAAGAAATGTTTGATCTTAGAGCTCACTGATGTTAGCAAAAAGTGTGAAGACCGCCACTAATTTGCCATACAGAACAATTTGCACATTAGGGGTGAGGGTAAAGTTTAAACTTACCTCATATTATTGACTTATGAATAGAGTAAACATACCACTTGATGCCTTTTTTTATGCTCTTTCCAAATATAATTATCATTTTTGTAGGAAATAAATTTTACCCCCACCCCTATATATACCGATTAAGGGTATATATTTGCACATTAGGGGGGGGGGTGGGAGGAGAGTTTAAACGGACCTATCATTTACATAATAAATAAAATTAACCCCCACCCCCTTAATATGCAAATGCATACCCTGAATTTGGTATATAGAGGGGTAGGGGTAAAATTCATTTCTGACAAAAATGATTGTTAGATTTGGAAAGAGTAGTATCAAAGTATGCCTAGTAAAAAGTAGTATGTTCACTTTATTCGTACGTCAATAATGTGAACTGCAAAGTATTTACCACAAATTCTAGATAGTATAAGTCTCCGATATCATTGAGATTGGAATACAGTCACACCAGCATTCTTAAACGTAAAAAACAAAAATTTAATAACGCTACTTCTTTAGTTTTTCCTTTTTGAGTTTACAGTTACAAATCTACATTGTTGCCAATATCAGTGTAAAGTTCTACGAAATCATATTATTGAGTTAGGAATGAAGTGTATAGCCTACACCATTCAATGCCTTTTTTATGCTAATTACAAATATAATAAGACTTTTATATCGAAAATTTCAGCCCCCCCCCCCTTTATATACCGCTTCAGGGTTAGGTTGGGTTAGGTTATGTATAGCCTATATAGGAGGGGGGGCATTTCCGATAGAAATGCTTATTATATTCATAATCAGCATAAAAAAAGGCATCGAATGGTATATTCACTTTAGTCCAAACTCAAAAATATGATTTCGTAGAACTTTACCAATATCAGCCCTTTCATTATGAATCAAAACTGCGTTTATTCCCATTTTAATACTTTGAAATATAAAACAATACGGAAACTCATATCTAAAAATTTCAAGCCATTCCATATAGACTTTCTTCATCCACAATCTTGATTCGTGAATAAATGAATGCTATTACAGAATTGAGTTCAGTACAGAAATGTTGGAAATAGTCCAGAATCTGACGCGCAGATGTTTTCATAACAAAGCATGTCTAACCTGTTTATGTGTATCAATGTGAGTCCACTTCAGGGAATGCCTTTTAAAATGTTTTGTTTCGCTGTGTCTAAGAGTGAACTGCAGTCGCGTAATTTCGTCTAAATCCTGGGAGAGGGGGGGGTAAATTTGGAGCCAATTTTCCCGAATCAATTGAAAATAACAGTGAGAACTGAAAAATGAGCCATCATGGTTGCAGCAGTAGCTGCAACCAAGTAACTTTTATCTCGGTTTGTCTTAAAACTAAAAGTTTATTGCGAAAAGAAATGTATGGGGAATTAAAAAAAACATAAAACCCTTTGTTAATGGCGTCAGATCCAAATCAAAATTGTAACATTAAAATCAGCATGATCGAAAACCGTGATTAAGGAAATTACAGTCTCCCTCCTTGAAAAAAAAGGAAAATAACTTTTTTGGTTGTGTAGTACTGATCTGTCTCCCGTTTTTTTTTTTGTTTTTTTTTTGTGTGTTTTGTTTTAACCCAGGCTAGCGAATGACGAAAACATCGTACAGAGGTTTTTAATTACTCATTTTAACGGCAATTAAATTTGCTAGGGTCTTTTTCAAGTGACCGAAGAGATTGGAGGGCAACAAGCCTCCCTCCCTTAAGGCCCCCTCCCCCCAAAATTGTCCTATAAAAATTTCGAAATAGACATTTTGTTTAACATAGTTCAAAGGTCCAATAAATATGGTTTTGATGATAATATGACCCTCCGTAGTCCCTGGGAAAGGGTTGTACGTGGCATCGGGAGTATCGGTATCAGCAGTATCGGTATCGCGCGTATTGGTATCATTTACATCGTATCGGGCATTTCAGTATATCGGTATCGGTATCCTGGGTTGTTTTTTTCAGTATTTCCTAGGCTTATTAAAGCATTTCCCGGGAAGGAAATCTTTTTCAATATTAAAACAAAGAATTAAAGGTCTCTATCATTTTTTTTAATTAAAACACACTTATTTTATAATACCATTTATCCTACCTACACAAGATTTTTTGTTTTGTTTCACTTATAACGGCACTTTTGGTGCCATGTTTTAAGTGGAAAAGCTGGGGCTAGTGGCCTACCAGAACTTTCTCAAATCAAGTGAAAATGACAGAGAAAACTGAAAAACGAGCCATATAGTAATAAAAAAGATAAAGATGTACTAAAAAAACTGACATTTTTAGAAAATAAATTTTAGTAGGGGGAGGGGGCCAAACTGGGGTCGGGGGCAAAAATAAGGTCTGAGAGAGGTAGCCTCTTTGTATATTAAAAGAAGGATTACTTATTATTATAATTACCTATTCAAATTATTTTAAATAGGTAATTTGGAGCCAATTGTCCCGAATCAATTGAAGATAACAGTGAGAACTGAAAAACGAGCCATCATGGTTGCAGCAGGAGCTGCAACCAAGTAACTTATATCTCGGTTCGTCTTAAAACTAAAAGTGTATTGCGAAAAGAAATATATGGGGAATTAAAAAAACCTAAAACCCTTTGTTAATGGCGTCAGATCCAAATCAAAATTGTAACATTAAAATCAGCATGATCGAAAACCTTGATTAAAGAAATTACAGTCTCCCTCCTTTAACAACAAGGAAAATCACTTTTTTGGATGGGTAGCACAGATCTGTCTCCCGTTTTTTTTTTCTTTTTTTTGTGTGTGTTTTTTTTTTCACCAGGGCTAGCGACTGAAGAAAACATCGTAGAGAGATGTTTAATTGCTAATTTTAAAAGAAATTAAATTTGTTAGGGCCTTTTTCAAGTGACAGAAAAGATTGGATGGCAACTAGCCCCCCTCCCTAAAGGCCCCCTCCTCCCCCCCCCCAAAGTTGTCCCATAAAAATTTCGAAATAGCCATTTTGTTTAACAAAGTTCTAAGATCCAATAAATATGCTTCTGAGGATAATGTGACCCTCCATGGTCTCTGGAAAAGGATTGTACGTGGTATCAGGTGTATCAATATCGTAGTATCGTTATCGGAGGATTTGATGTCATCTACATCATATTAGGCATTTCAGAATATTGGTCTCAGTATCCGTATCGGTATCGGTAACTTTTTTGGTATTAAACCCGGCCTTTGGGTATTTGAACAGAAAACTGTAAAGTCAGAAATACTATTACTACCAAGTTATTAGTAAAAAGCACTAAGTAAAGTAACCAACTAAAAAAATAACTAACTTTCTTAGATATTTATTAGTAACGTTCAGTAATCATTTCGGTAATCACAACTCACATGACAACCCTAAGAAACTGGACAAATCAACTTCAGTAAAACAAGCTAAGCTCGGTTAGCGCAAGTATAAACACTAAGTCCTCTTAAAGAGCGTAATCCAGATAAACATTTTCAATTTGCGATCTTCAAAGTTTGGAACTTAAATACTGAGTGGAAAATCATGCGCATGAAAGTGTCTAAAAGTATTAGAAAAATCTGGGGAATACGCTGATAGCGATCTTTTGAACCAATGGATGTTCGTTCTTTAAACAGCACAAACGTACGACTACGTATATTGAACCTAAACGATTGGACCTTGCTACAACCTATAGAAATCACAGAATGCTGGCAGAACGTTTGGTCATAACTATAAAACTAATTTTTCGCGAAGTTTCATCTGCAAAACACCGAACTAAAAAGACACTGGGGAATTTGGGTTGGATTTAGGTTATTATTTTCCCACTCCCCATTTGGTGATGGACTTGATACTTAAAATCAGCAAAGAAGAAATAGGTCTGATTGCCGATGTGGATCAGCATCTGTTTGTAGAGAGAGCATTGAGGGATGGGTATGTTTTTCACGGGGATCGTATCATATAAACTGATCCGACTGGGCAGCACACCGATGAAAAGTCGGACGCAGTTTTTTTGGATATAACTTCCCTTTACCTATTGGCAATGTCCCACTACTGTTTGCCGTGTGGCAATTATAAATAGCTTGACAATCCGTGTGCTTCGAATTTCCCCGACATTGCTAGTGTTGAGGAGAATGGGGCACAGGGATGGTTTTTGAAATTGACGGTGAAATACCCATGGAAATCCATGACTCGGTAAAAGACTTTGTTTTTCCGTGCATAAATAGACCGGTGGGTAGGGACTCTCTGAGCCCCTATAATTTATCTTTAGTAGAGGACGGGAGTATGCACTGGGTACCTTCAAAACAAAAATTAATTGTCGACCTCAACCCGAAACAGAATATCGTTGTTCATCACGTGCTATTGAAAATGATGGTGTCCAATGGTTTCAAAGGTCACAAAGATTCATAGAGCCCTCCAATTTGATCAAAAGCTTCACATGAAAACGTTTATTGACAACATTGTCTGTAAACGTTCACAAGCGAAAACGAAAGTTGAAAAAGAAGTCTATAAACTCTTTTTGAACTCAGCTTTCGGTAAACTGTGCGAGAGCGTACGACACAGAAGTCGATCTGACATTGTAACCAACCCCTACGACTGTGCTCGAATCATTGCGGATCCAAACTTCACATCGTTCACAATCATAGACTCTAATATGGTGCTCCTACATCGCAAGAAAAGAAACATTGTATTAAATAAAAATATTGCAGGCGGAAGTGCAATAACTGAAATATCCAAGAAACTCAGGTTGTCGTTTTATTATAATGTATGCAAGGTACAGTGGCCGATTGAGGGACAAGTTCAAGTGTATTACGGGGACACTGATGAACTCCTGTTAAAAGTCAAAACAGAAAATCTATTGAATGATTTGGAAAATGGCGAGTACATTAGCTCACGAATGGACTACACTAATTGGGATGAATCCCTCTACCCAGAGCTAGTCAAACGCCAGGCCCCAAATCAATTGTTAATGTTAAAATATGAAACGGGTAGTGATCTGAAATCCAGTGGTGTTTTTCCTGGGCCGAAGGTATACTGTGTGGAAACGCACGGCAAGGATATCAAACAAGTTTGCAAGGGGGTACCTACAAACTTTTCAAAAAATAATTTCGACATGATTGTGTATAGAAACTGTGTGGAACTTAGTTTAGTGCCAAGGGCAAAAGTCATGGTAATTCGCTCTTTACAATTTAAAAACTACCCAGTTAAAGTTGAGAAAAACGCAATGTCTGAAATATCGTACAATTTACTTTTTATTTTTTTTTTCTTTAAGTTAATACAAAACGTTATTTATTTATTTTACTACCTTTTTTATGTTATAGATTAAATAAAAAAACTCGGTCTATAAAAATTAACTTAAATTCACTAAAAAAAAAAAAAGTACAACGTGGTTGGGAGGGTTTTTTTGGGTAATTGAGTCTTTTTAAAATTCTTTTTGATTCTTTATCACAATCAATTTTCAATGTGTGTGTGCACGGCAGATCAATTTCCACTATTTAATGCCGGCCCGGGCACGGACCTGCCGCAGCGGGCCTCCGCTTCCCAGCGCCCGGCGCTTCTCGGCCCGCCCCCGGCCGCCGCAGCGGCCACCCCCGGGGGGAGGGGGGGACCCCAAAATTTAAAATGCTGTAAATAAAAGTGATATTATTATTTCAAGTGCTTTATTCAATAAATGTTGTATTTTTTTATAAATAAACAAAAAAAAGTGTATTTATTTAAGTGTTTTTTTTTCTAGTGGTTATGTAAATGTTGTATTTTTTATTATAAATAAATTAAAAAAGTGTATTTTTTTTCATGTTTAATATGCCTTTTTCAATGTAGTATTTTTTAAAAGTATTGTTACCTTTTTATGTTTAATAAAAGAAAATATTATTCTTTATTCTTCTTCTTCTTATTATTATTATTATTCTTGAACGGAGTAGTAATAGGGAAATTATTTAGTCATTAGACAGTTATAGTGTACAGCTAGTTTTCTAGGTGACCTATTGAAGGGAATATGTATCAATCTAGAGTACAATTCACATCGTTTCTGTTTGGACCGTCAGTGTCGGGCAAAACAACACTCTTAACTAAAATAATTAAAATTGCGATAAAATGTTTGTGGAAAAGCCGAAAAAAATATACTATTGTTACAGTATTTGGCAGGAGTCATACGATAAAATAAAAGCAATTACCATGATGGGGTTGGTGCAGATACAATTCATACAGGGACTTGATGTTTTCAGCATTATTGAACAAAACTCGTGGTTGATCATTGACGATCTGGCTGAATATATTGAACAATGGTCCCAAGAAATGCTACAACTGTTCACTGTTCGCTCTCATCATGAACAGATTTCCGTTACTCTGGTTCTACACAATCTCTTTCATAAGAGCAAATGTATGTGAACACTTGCATTGAACTGCACCTACTATATCATCTATAGAGTTGTTCGTGATTCAAGCTCGCTAATAACTCTCAATAAACAAATCTATCCAGGAGCCCCAAAATTTCTACTCTCAGCATACAATCAGGCAACTAATAAACCCTATGGCTACATCCTATTGAATCTAAATCAAAATACACCCGAGGATCTGCGTGTAGTCAAAAATATTTTTGACAATGAAATTACAGTATATCTCACCGTGAACACTAAAAATACCTATTAGTTGCTATCATGACACTGAAGAAACTAAATGAAAATAGACATTTGTTTTCAGTTCTAAGCACTCCAAAACCTCCTCTTAGGAAAGCAATGCTTAAACACGCTATTGACAATGATTTCATTAATCTAATATCCAAACTTGGTTTAAATTTGACCGAGGTTATTGTTCAACGGTCAGATGTAGCTAAGCAACAGGCAAAGCAACATCGTTCCTTTGTACGTAGATTGGCCTCTAAAAATAAAGTAAAGAATTTTAAAAAGAAACGACTTCTTCAGGCGGGGGGTAGCTTTTTCACACTTTTACTGCCAATAATTGCAGGACTTGTAAACAGTTTTCTCTAGAAAGAGAATGGCAAAACCCTAAAAATTGACTACAATAGAACTCGCTTTCTCACCTGTGGAACACTTTGAGAACAATCTGAGTAAATTCCTTGACAATGAGAATATTGAGGATGATAAAAAACTGCTTTTACTTCAAGATGCACTTTGCCGATCTGATAAACGCGAGGCCTATTGATCAAAGCCCACTGCTAAAGCTGCTAATTACAAAAAATAATCATCTTCTTAAGAGTCTGCTGCTGGAGAACAATTTAAGACGGAGGAATTGTATTCATATGTATTGAAATTTGTAAATCTAAGACACCACAAATATTGCGAAAAAATTGCATGACTCCTAGCCCATCTGTTGGAAAGTGGTTAAGATCTTATTCAAGTTGAGGGCGATAGGGATGGAATTATAATTCGGGGCAAGAGGTATAATCTACTTGATTTAATCTATGATGTGGTTACAAATCGTAAAGGACTATTATCATTTGATACACATCTATACAACTTTCTAAATACATTAAACTTCCCCAAAAGTCTTATTGGCAATAGACAAATTCTAAAAAAAATTAAATGAACATGCATCATCATCATCATCATCAATAACATTGACACCATTAAAATATGAACTTGAAGAAGAAGATTTTAAATCAATTTTGGAAAATACTAGCACACCGCTGATAGCTAGACAAAAGCGAAGACGTATCAAGTCAAAGTCACCACCACCACAAACAGCCAGTATACAAAAGGGTAGCGGACGTTACACAACGTGTTTACGTTCAAAATGGTTGAAGTTCTGAAAGGTGTTTATGAAAATATTGGTGAGGCTGGGAGTTTAAGTTCCCCCACCACTCTTTCCAAAGTCACTGGTGTTCACACTAAAAAAGTACAAGACTATCTACAAAATGAATCAAGTTACACTCTGCATAGAAATCATAGACTTCTTGCCAATCAATATCGAAAAACTAAAGCCTTTTACCCATTGCATATAAAGCAAGCAGATCTCCTGACTCTACATGAGCTTCAAAGACGTCACAATAAACCGTACAAGTATATCCTACTTGCAATCAGTGTTTATAGTCGTTATGCACATTCGATTCCATTGCGATCAAAAAGACGCGTTGAAGTTGCTCAGGCTTTTGAAAGTATTCTTGAACAGGATTCATATAAAAAAATTCAAACGGATCGCGGTAGTGAATTTGTTAATCCCCATGTTGCAAAAGTACTAAAGAAACATAGAACACTGCTCTATAATAGTCAAAGTTCTAGAAGGGCTGCATTGGCTGAAATATTGATAAGAACTACTTTACTTTTCATTTAAAGATATATAACAATGAAAAATACTTCTTTTCTTCTACATGATCTACATCCAACCATGCCGATTTATAATCACCAACCTCATCAATCGATATTCAACTATATACCTATGCAAGCTCATCATTCTGATCGAGATACAATTGACAACTTTCTTAAATAGTATGCAAATGAATCGGTTGTCAAGAGGATGATGAAAATTAAATTCAATGTTGGTGATGCTGTTCGAATTAATAGAACAACTAATATTTTTGAAAAGGGGAATTACTTGTGGTCCACCGAAATTTTTAAAGTGGCAAAAATCCTAGACACTAAACCCATAACTTATCGCCTGAGTGATACCAAAGATGAAGACATTTTCAGCGTCTTTTATGACTATGAATTGCAAAAAGTTAAAAATGCTAGTGACATCTATCAAATTGAAAAAAATATTAAAGACACGTACTCGCAGGGGTAAGAAACAGTTACTTGTTCGGTGGCTAGGATACAACTCTGATTTTGATTCTTGGATCGGTGTTGAAGATATTGACAATGCCCCATGATTTCTATGTAGCATTCATGTCCAACGTTTCCGATCCTCTCTACGATGACTTGAATACGACAAGTGATTTTTGGACAAAACTCTCCCCCGCCATCAAATTTGACGGTGCATATGAAGTGGCTCTTGTCGACTGTATTCTCAAAAATACCTATGACATCCTGAGAAAGGATCGTGTTTAATAATATAAAAGTTATACCATTCGATTGGACTATGAATGGGTTGGGCTATGTCGACTATGAATGGGTTGAAGCACTTAAATCTAGTGACTATCCACATGTCAAATTGAAATACATTGAATATGATAATACGTGGGATTTGTGTCATAAAATCAACAGATAAATCTTATTTCACAGGAGTGGCAAATTCTATTTTATTTATTCATCGGAACAAAATAAGATTTACATTAACTCACCAGTTGAAACTGAAATATATATTGTTAATGATAATCTAAGAGATGGTCTTGGATTTAGACGTAATATGATCAATGGGGAAAATGCTGGCACCGTTTACGGGATGGATCAAGTTATTTTTGCTGATTATCCACCTGGTTTCGCCTCGGACTCTTGCATATTTCTCTATGCATCCTTTGTGGAAACATCGAGAGTCGGTAATTCAAATGTCCCCCTTCTACGTGTTCTTGAACGAAAAACAACTCATGAACTTGTTCATCACTATAATATAACGTATCGTCAGTGTGTTTCTATAAACACTTCATATTTGGAACTCTGTCAGTTAACACTAAGAAGTGAATTGGGTGATCCTCTAGCAATAACAAAAGGCTTAGCAGTGATTACATGTCATTTTCGACCCATTGTCAACACAGTCAACGCGTTACAAGTGGCGCGATCGGAGAACTGATAAGGTGCAAGTTCACAGCTTTAAACCTTAACAGCGCAGTTGAAGCGATCGGTATACAGGGTAAATCCCCTTAACATTACATTTAGCGCGGTCGATCATTAGTGCCATAAGTCCTTATTGCCACAACCTATAATGTCATAAACGGAGCAATCTTCAACGCCACAAATGGCGCGGTCGTAAACTTGGAGGAAAACATGCGAACTAGTTATGCTACAATTTTCGTAACTTAAATTTATATAATGGAGAGATACAGACTTATAAAAAAAGTGATTAGGCCTATAACCGCTAAACTATTATAGGAAAACCCTTTAAAATATCTCATAGGAGATAATAGCCTCCCCCAAATAGGTTAAGTGAAAAAAAATTTATTTTGAGTTATTCAAACGCAAAAATGTCAAAAGAATTTAGCGAACTATTAATGGCACAAAAGTCGATCGCCAAAAATATACAAATGACAAAATCTATTCCGCAATATGATGGACAAACATATATCGACGAATTTAATAACTAATTGGACCAGTTTGAAGAATTAACAAAAACTGAGCTAGAAACATTAGTCGGTATGCTCCTACTTAGATTAAACAGTCCTAAAGCAAATTGAAATTACTATAGGGAGTGATGACAATTTGCCGATAAATACAATAGAAAAATTGTTAACGGCATTCAAAGATAGATTCATCGAAACTAGTTCAACAAATAAATTAAAACACGTAATGGTTAGCTTAGACCATACACAGAATATAAGAGAATATCTTCACAATATACGGATTTCAGTAGAAGCGAAATTTGGAAAAGGATCAGGAGAACTGTGTGAAAAAATCATACTACACGTCTTTTTGCAAGGGTTACCCCAAAAATTATATAGAATAGTAATATTCAAGAACATCCAAACGTTTAGACTTGCATTTTAGAAGGTGGTGCAATTGATCAAAGTCTATATGATGTTTAGAAATCACAGTAAAACAAAAATAAATATCCTAGATAATAAAAACGCAAAACTAACCTACAAGGGAAATCAGTGTTTGACAAAATTCTTTACAAGAGACAATTCCCCAGGGCGCAAAAGAAAAATAACGCGAGAGTCCACTAGGCCGAAAACAGTGCGTTTTCAGCCCGTCAAACAGATTAGTTATGAAAATAACCCTACAATAATAAGATGCTATATTTGTAATCGTGTTGGGCATATCGCAAGTGAGTGCCGTTATGTCCCCAATCACACACCAGGGATTGCCGCCGGTAATACTCAAAATCATGGCAACCATTTTTTTGGGAGAACAAATTTTAGTGCCAGTGGTACACTAAGCTATAATCTGGAAGTATTGTACCAATCTGTACCTCAACGCGTACTAACCAATTTTGTACAACCCTCCCCCCAATAGACGAATTAATTATTGGCCGACGGGAAATGCAAATTTTTCCAGCCGACGGCAAATAGTTAATTGGCCGACGGGAAATGAAAATTTTTCAAGCCAATGGCATTTGCAGTAGAAGCCAGCACCCTGCACTGGCGCAAGAAATCCAAACTATGGTAATAATACACGGCAAAATCAACAAAGAAATGTAAATCAATTAGCTAGAGATTCCATGAACATATCCGAATCTCTAATACAGACACCAACGTATGAAATAAATCCGCAGGGAAACACGTCAGGCCCCTCAGCAGAATAAACTGGACCCAGAAGTGGCCTAGAATATTTTATAGGTCCAACTCAATAGTAGTACCGTCTTGTAGTGATAGTAACAATAAGCTACCTATATTTAATGATTTTTGTGTGGTAAATGTTTACTTTAAGGCTTTAATTGACTCTGGTGTAACGGTTAGTATCATAAACTCATGCGTATTTAACATGTTGCCTCCGCATATTACGCGACCGAGGAATCCTAATAATCCCAATTTAACTAGCGTGACAGGGCATAAATTGGACGCAAAAGGTTCAATTCGCCTAGACGTAAAAAGGGGTTCAATTCACCTAGACGTAAAAATTTTGTTGATGATGTCATATGCGTGGAGAAAAGGCTGAACAACACTTAGCAACATTAACTAATGTGTTCGAGAAATTCAGAGGGCAATTTAAAATGCCGGCCCGAAAAAGTAAATCTATTACGACCTAAAATTAAATTTTTCGGAGTAGTGGTAACGCAAGGAGAGATATCCTCAGATCCAGACAAAATAAATGTGTTGAAAAACTCAAACCCCCTAGAACTTTGAAATAACTAAGGGGAATTGTAGATCTTACTGGTTACTTTAGAAGACTCGTTCGCAATTACGCCCAAGTTGCAAAACCCCTCACGGAATTAACTAAAGGGAACTCCCAAAATGTTACCTGGTCCCAGGAAGCTCAAACTTCCCTAGACCGTCTCAAAAAGGCACTCACTTCTGAACAAATATTATCGCTGCCTGATTTTGAAAACGGACAATTTGTGGTCACAACCGATGCTAGTTCAAAAGGCATAGGTGCTATTCTTTCGCAAATAATTCCCAGAGGAAACCCTGATCCTTTACAAGGACCTTCTAATCAAAAAAAGTAGAAAAAGTTATATGCTATTCGAGTAGAACTTTATCAAAAGACGAAAGTAGTTATTCCTCCACAAACTTAGAATTATTATCTATAATTCACCTCTTGGACAAATTTAGACACTATTTAATTGGTAGAAAATTTATACTACAATCAGACCATAAAAGCTTCCAGTACCTGCGCAAATTTAAAAACCCCACGGGAATTCTAGCTAGATGGATTAGGAAAATCCAAGATCTAGATTAAGAATTTGAATATTTAAAAGGTAAACAAAATACAGCTTGTGACTTTTTGAGTAGATACCCAGAAAATATGCCGTCGGAAGCCGATGAAAATGAAGTTAACGCTATCAATACTAAGAGTAAACATAAATGTAAGAAAAAAAAGTAAAGGACACAGTAAGAGAAAATAAAGATAACTATTGTTTCTTGTCTTTAGAAAATATAAAAAAAAATAAAAAAAAGACGAAAAGTTTTTAGCAGTTCTGAAATATTTTGTGAATGATGTTGCGTTATCAGATAATTTCAAAACTACTAGAAAAGATATAAACAATTTTTACTATAATCTTGATGAAGAAATACTATGTAGAATCGTGACTGCTGAGGCAAATAGAAACCAAACCTCAATAATACCTGTATTACCCCAAAACCTAATAACACCTGCATTCGAATATTTTCATTCAGATATAGGTGGACATTTAGGAATAACGAAAACTTTCCATAAAGTAAAACAATATTTTTACGTGCCGTCGGGAGTAACAAAACTTAAGGAATTTGTGAGTACATGCGAAGCGTGTAACTTAAGAAAAAAAAAACCCAAGCTTATCCTAACCCCACAATGAAAAAAGTCCCAGTAGCGAGGTTCCCCGTCGATAATGTCTCATTTGATTTGTATGGTACCCGTGGAGGCCTATCTGTTTCCAACAGGGGCCACTATTGTATTCTTTCAGTTATAGATCACTTTTCTGGATTTACTTTTGCAAAAGCATTAAAGAATCAAGGTGCTTACGCCACGAGTAAGGCGTTAGCGAAATTGTTTTTAAAATTTGGTATTCCAAATAAGGTTATAAATTACAACGGAAGCAATTTTTTTTCAAAAGTAACAAAAGACGTAATGAGTTTTCTTAACATTGAGAAATTAGGGACTTCGCCTTATTAACCAAAAGCTATTGTTAAAATAGAGAATAGAAACAACATACTTTCAAATATATTAAAAATTTACAAAAAACACAGCAGGAACGACTGGAATCAATTCTTACTTTAGTTAACCAACGTAATCAATACCGCCTAGTCAGAAACAACCAAAGAAAACCCTTTTTATTTACTATTTGGTCGCGATTTTAGAATCCCGTACGATGAGATTATTGAGTCCCGACAATATTACAATAACTCGGTGGATTACAAACAAGAATCCATAAATAGGATGAGGAAAAGTTATAAAACAGTAAAACAAGAGTTGGAAAAATGTAAAATATGTCAAGAGCTAAGAAACCTACCCAAAATCAAAGAGAATATAGATTTTAAGATAGGAAGTTGTGTCTACCTAAAAAATGAGGTAAAGCGGAAGGCAAGAAACTTTCCAACAAATATTCTGGACCGTAGAGAATAGTCAAAAAGTATGACAACGATTTTACTTTTAAAATGGTAAAATTGAAAATAGGCATAAAATATTTTCGAATATATTAAGCATTTATACAAAAGACCACAGGAACGATTGGGATAAATTTTTATCTTTTTTAACTAACATCATCAACACTGTTCATTCAGAAACAATCACCGACAACCTTTTTTATTCACTATTTGGTCGTGATTTTAGAATCCCCTATGATGACATTATTGAATGCCGGCAATATTAAAATAACTCGGAGGATTATAAACAAGAATCCCTAAATAGGATGAGGAAAAGTTATAAGACAGTAAAACAAGAGTTGTAAAAATGTAAAATAAGTCAAGAGCTAAGAAACCTACCCAAAATCAAAGAGAATATAGATTTTAAGATAGGAAATTGTGTCTACCTAAAAAATGAGGCAAAAGCGGAAGGCAAAAAACTTTCCAACAAATATTCTGGACCGTACAGAATAGTCAAAAAGTATGACAACGATTTTACTTTTAAAATGGCGAACCCCAATAATGGAAGAACCTATAAGGCACATGTTAGCCAAATAAAAAGAACCAAATTCCCGGAAAGATGGGTATCGGGTCCGTCGTCTACCGATTCGTCAGATGCTGAAGATGAGTCCCCTAAATCAAGATTGGCAGAGCTAAAACCCTTAAATTTCAAGCAAGACTATTTCGAGAATGATAGTGATGAGGAAAACTTTGAAGAATTTTTAGCTATGAAAAATCTAGTTATTCCTAAAAGAAAATCCCTAATACCAGTGAGAATAAAAACGCCAAAAAGCCCAAAAAGTTCATCATCGGAGAGCACAGGAGAATTAGATTATACGATATCTCCGAAGAACCAATTTTTCCCTGATAGAATTTCAATTCCTTGTCCCCCCAAAAGATTTCCAAACGATATGGTTTCCCCTGCAACACCAATAGAGGCCCCTGTCATTGCAGGAGGAATTGAACAGAGCGGTAGAAACTCCGGATATTTTTGTAGAGAAAACTCCTCCCAAAGATTCAATTCAAACAAATCTGCAAGAAGCTATGGATTTAAAAAATTTCCCAATAAAAAAGAGTCAAAGTACATTGCCTAAGAATAAAATTCCCAAGGATGACCAACAAGGACAATATCATGATATAACTGTGTCAAAGGTAAAGCCAAAACAATGGATTTCATGGAGGGAAACACTAGTGTAAAGAATGCCCCATCCCCCCGAAGACATGGAATTTAAGCAGTGGAGGAAACCCGCAAAAACTTTTGATTCCTCTCAGAGCTCTCAAGAGTCTTTCAAATCTCCCGAGTTGAAAACTCAAAGCAAGTACTTAGAAAATAAACCTTGTACTTCCAGAGGAGTAGAAATTAACGAAGGAAGGGCAGGTGATACCTCAAAAATGCGAGGTGCAACCTCTAAAAGTTCTAATGTGGAATCATCGGAAACCAGTTCCGAAGAATCTGACGGCGAATCAGACCATATCGTAGTTAAAGGAACAGGAAAGTCAAAACCGACTTCAGCGGCCGCGCACGCGAAAGAAACAGTATTAAAAGGTCAAGAATTTTTGAAACACAATACAAAAATTTGATCTTATATCGCAAGCAAAACCTAAAAAGAAAAAACCGCAACAAACAGAAAAAAAGTAACGACACAGTCAGGTAGAACGGTTAAGAAACCAGACAGATTAAATACTCCTTAAAAATACAAAAAAAAAGATTTTTAATGGATAGGCGTCATAAAGGAATAATAATTTAAAAACTTTTAGCTCACAAGTAAAAATCATAAAATTATAAAAATGCTGTAGAAAATTTTGTTCAACATATATCAAGGCTTCGCACGAATCAAAACCGTCTGATACCACCGTCTGTTCAACATATATCAGTTCCCGAAAAAAAATTCTAATTAAAAAAAAACATTGCATATAATTAATTCGAATAATTTCCTTTAATATAAAAAGTCTACCCGCACCATTCAAGTACGATGTATCCAGTCCAACTGAAAGAAGCCTTGATAGAAAGTACTAAACGAGAAATATTCATACACCTTAGAAATGATCTTTGGTTATTTTCTGTCCCAACAGAAACTGTTGGAACTTTGTCTTGTTATAATAATACAAAAAGAATAGATCCAAGCTACAGGATAGAGCGGCTGTTGCAAGATACAGGTTTGATAACCGTGAAACCAGAATGTTGACTTGTAACTAAAGAGTCAGCTGTTCGAAAGCCGTTAACTACCACGAGCACAAATATAATATGTCCCAAAATAATCGATTTCAAGGCAATTAACCTGTCGTACACTATTCCCAATATAGAAAGTGATGAAATGAAAACGTCAATATGGTCCAAAATAGAATCGAATAAAGGGACATTAAGGCTTACAAAAATAAGAGAAGCATTAGACTCCCAGATCCCCCTATTTACAAATGAAGACCAAAGATTAACGTATTAACGTATACTAACCGTATGTTTCGTATTCGCCATTTCCCTGAACATGAGAACCTTACTGACTTTTAATTATGGAAAAAATCCTGAGACTAAGAAGGCAAAACCCAAAGGAAGAACACGGGGAAACGGCTGAAATGCAGAAGTTAAACCCGGAATCCCATGAGAACGTCTAAGCCAAGAAAAGGGAAGACATTAGAAAATGAGTGGGTATAGAGGTCTCCACCCGTCCTTGCTATGTCTAGTTCCCTCATTGTAAGGTCGTTTACGTAAAACCGTGCGGTTACGACGCTGCAACATGCGTTTCTTAAACACCAGGGACGTGCGTGAACAATGAAGGCATGAAATATATTGTAAACTGAGACCTCAAATTGAACAGTGTAGAGTAACTTATGTTTAAAGGATTGTTTTAAACCTAAGGGACAATTAAATAAGTGTTGAAGGATTAAATAAGTCTTGTGCCGTCGTGTTTTTTTCAAAACAAATTAGAAGAAATCTCTGTTTTACATTTCCCAACGAAAATAGTATATATTTGAAACTGACACTATAATAACATTGTTTTGTCAAAATCAAACTGTTTGTATCAGTACAAAAATATTTATTCAATATTGTCTTGCGATGTGAAATTCACTGTAACAGTAACCAATTATATTGATTATTATGTCTTAAGACGACCTGTTTCAAAGAACGTGTAATTCTGCTTCGTTATTTTTATTACAGAAAGTGGATTAGCATATTGGAAAATTGCATATCGAAAATTAACAACAAAAGCACGAAGAACAATAGGGAAATCTTTTTGCAAGACAGTGGAGATAATTTGAATGAATATTTCGGCCCTATGTCCAAGGGCCGTCCTCAGCCCTTGGAGGACGGCCCTTCAGCAGAAAGTGAATACACCATTTCATGCCTTTAATAGGACCTGATAATTCCTTGTCTGTTGAACTTGGAAGAACGTGTGAAGGTGGTTGTCAAGGCAATCAACAGGAATAAAGATCCCAATTCTAATGAAAAACGTCTGACTAGAGAAATCCACATACTTGACGCATTAACAAAAGAAGAACGCCACCCAAATATTGTCGCCCTTTATGAATACGTGTTAAACTTACGGTGCCGGGGGAGATGTGTGACGACCCAACTACTTTTAAAGCAACACCTCCAGCTTTTGTCTTTGACGCTCCAGCCCCTGCAGCTTCTGGACGAGGTCTTGCACCTGAGGAGATGTTTGACGACCCGCCTGCTTACGAAGCCCTACCTCCATGTGAGAATATTTGATACTCCAGGCCCTGCAGCTTCTGGACCAGACTGTGTGTTTATGCTACAAGCTGAATGGAAGAAGGCCAGCACAATATTTGCCACGTTACCAATGTTTGCAAGAAATTCAAGATATTGCTCGTTCCTTTTTTGTTTCAGTAAAAAGTGCATTATCTCTTTTTATTCAATTTTCCCAAATAAACTTTTTAGTGTATACATAAAAAAAAAGAAAAAAAAAAGAAAGTGAATACACCATTTCATGCCTTTAATAGGACCTGATAATTCCTTGTCTGTTGAACTTGGAAGAACGTGTGAAGGTGGTTGTCAAGGCAATCAACAGGAATAAAGATCCCAATTCTAATGAAAAACGTCTGACTAGAGAAATCCACATACTTGACGCATTAACAAAAGAAGAACGCCACCCAAATATTGTCGCCCTTTATGAATACGTGTTAAACTTATTGTGCCGGAGGAGATGTGTGATAACCCAACTCCTGTCGAAGCCCCACCTCCTTACGAAGCCCCACCTCCATATTTTTTCTTTGATACTCCAGCCCCTACAGCTTCTGGACCAGGCCGTGTGTTTATGCTAAAAGCTCAATGGAAGAAGGCCAGCACAATATTTGCCTCGTTGCAAATGTTTGCAAGAAATTCAAGATATTGCTCGTTCTTGTTTTGTTTCAGTAAAAAGTGCATTATCTCTTTTTATTCAATTTTCCCAAATAAATTTTTTAAGTGTATACATAAAAAAAAAAAAAAAATAAAAATAAAAAAAAAAGGTTTTATTGGTTGCATGTTGTTGTGAGTCTTTTTTCTTTCAAGTCTTGCTGAGGACGGCCCTTGGACATAGGGCCGAAATATTCATTCAAATTATCTCCACTGTCTTGCAAAAAGATTTCCCTATTGTTCTTCGTACTTTTGTTGTTTGTTATGGAAAGGCAGTGTGGTCTTCGTCACTATTTTCATATCGAAAATTGCCTGGAGTCTATGGTGAGTACTCTTCGTTGGTTGAGGTATGATGAAAATAGATGCAACTAGGTTGTATCTGCACTGGACTACGCGTTTTTTATTGTTTAAAAAAATAGAGTTGTGAGAAAGCAAAACTTTAGCTTAAAGAGCGAGGCATTGCGGAGGGACAGCCGCTTTCATATACGGAATAATTTCTGTTCGTCTTAAGTTTTAACGTCGTTCCTTATTTTCAGTTAAAAAAAAAAATTTTTATTTAATTTTTGAACGGTTTTGAATTAATGCAGGTTTTGGTTTTGGCTCACCGTACATGAATAATTAAAACAAAATTTGTATATTAATTTTACTTTTATTTGGTTAAATGGCTTTCTCGAAACTTGTTTAATTTTATTTACGAACGTTTTGATTAGTAATAAATAGCCTATACGTAACTTACGAATTAACTTACGTAACGAAATTCTATATTCATGTATTTTTAATATGTATGTCAGGGAGTTCACCTCCTAGTCAATACCTCGCTCTTTAAACTAAAGTTCGAATGTTGTTCTAATTCTTTAAAAATGACCCCTTAATCACAAAGGCTGTTATTTAGAATAAATATCTATTATGAAAGTACTAAAAAATCTTTGGCTTAAAGAGCGAGGTATTGACTAGGGGGTAAACCCAATCACATACGTAATACTTTCTGGTTGTTTTAAGTTTTGATGTTGCTCATTACTTTCAGTTGAAAAACTTGTTTTTTTTATATTCAATTTCTGATCTTTTTTTAAATAATGCTGGGACATCCGGCGCCCCCTTACTAGTAATGTCCCTTCCCCTACGAAAACCCTTGTCATGGAAAGATCCTCCCACATAACCCCCGGCCCGCCCACCCACTACTACCAAATAAACCCCCCCTGAAAACGTCTGCATACTTCCCAATAACCAAAACTATATGTTAACATTGGGTAAAGTTCATAACTTTCAGCCCTCCCCCCAGGGGACTTCGGGGGATTAAGTCATCCTAAAACACATAGTTATCATATTTTCGACTATTCTGAACAAAATGGCTTTCTCAAAATTTTGATCAGCTGACTTTGGAAAAAAAAGTATAGCCAGCTACCAAAGAGATAAATTGAGGCAATTTCCAAGAAAATTTCAAAACAGTCAACACAATGAATTATTTAAAAAATGAATTTGATAGAGTAATAACAGATTCTAGATTGACCATGATTTCAATTCATGTAATTATGATTTCATTACTAAATTTAGCAGCTGACGTAAGCAAAATTGAATTCGCACTATTTGCATTAACAGTTGGAATCTTATCATATGATTTAGTCAATCCCACTAGCTTGAAAAACATTTTAGATGAGATTAAGACCCACCTAATATTTTGTCTCCATTTGCCAGTGGAACCGGAAGTGGCTAACCTATTTCTATATTACATCAAGCTAAAAGTACATATAACCGAAATTAACGAACAACTTTTTGCAGTAGTAAAATTATCTCTAATAAATCAACAGTCCATATTGTGGTAAAGCTTTATAATTTAGTTAATTATTAATTGAGTAAAAATATATTAAGACGCAAATACAAAGTTTCAAAATACCACTTTATTAAGATAAAGATACAAATCGTGGCATGTGTAAGCTTGGAGGGAACTTGCTCAATAACCAATTTCCTGGCTAAATGCGTCAATGTACCGGAAGGACGTGGTTAGTTTTTCATGTATATACCCAGATTTTTGAGACTGAGGTCAGACTTTTTGACTTGCAGGGCGAACCTCTGCCCGTTTGTTTTCTCGTTAGAAATACCTTGGGATCTTGTCGGATCATTGTAAGTGTCTGTATATTATTATATATTATTGTAGTTTCTGAGACTTGTGGTCTACTTGGGACAGCCAGTCCCAGTAGAATATCTATATCTGTAATTATTATATGTAAATTGAATAAAAGTATTGTATTGTATACAACCTCTCTACGATCTACCTTTAGCTCCTCGAACATACCCAGTCGGTACGCCTCTTTAGTTCGGTCATAGCCTAAGGCACGCTACTAAAGTTTAATTACCTTAGGGTCAGAGTTTATCTCCCCTATAAAGGGAGAATAAAGGCATCTACGACTGCACCACCCACACACCATAAAATATACTTTACCACAACTGGTTGTCATTAGAAAAACTTGGTCGAGAGGGATAGAAAAAATAGTAGATTGAAATAAAATGGATTTACTCGAGGAAAAAATTACTTCTCAATGTACAGTGTTTGAATTTGTAGACATTTACTAGAATTTGCAGAAAATTAAAACTTAGATGAGTTTATCGAAAAATGAAAAATTTTCGACAAACAAACAGAAGTGTTTGAGGATAAAGTCAAAGAGCAATGCGTTGCAGCCACAATAAGGGAAAGCGCCCTCAAACATTTTGAGGAAATTAAGGAAAAGAGCCAAAGGACATCAGTACTCTAATGAATCTTTTAAAACAAGATTCATAGAGACAAGCATCTCCAAGAGGTTAAGAACAGAGTTAGTGACATTCAAAACCTCAACTAGTATCAGGGACTATGCCGAAAAAATTTTTAGATCCGTATGCTTACAATCAGAGAAAGGCGGAGATGACAAGACAGTACATAAAGTACAACTACATACTTTTAACCAAGGGTTACCAAAAAAGTTATTAAGACTAATATTATCACGGAAACCTGAAAATTTAGAGCAGGCTGTAATACTAGTCGAAACAGAGGTAAAAATTGACGAGGCTATGAAAATGTTTGATCAGATGTATATAAATAACACAGGAGCCCAAGAAAGTATAAAATATGAAAGGGGACAGAAACGGGTGAGCTTTGAGGAGCCAAATCGTGAACCAAAAAGGCGCGACGGAGGCCGAGGGTCACCGTCTAGAGAAATAGCTGACAAATTCCACGACCTTGAGAGATTAGCAGCTAATAACTATAGGAAATATGGGCACCCTCCCCCACCAAAGACAGATAGTTGGGGAACCAACGATGACCGATCAAAAATATTTAGAAGTAACCAGGAAACAAACAAACAATTTAAGAGAAAATTTTATTGCTATTATTTTAACAAACCAAACCACTATGCAGCAGATTGCTGGCATAGATTACGCAAACAAGGCCAGACGTACAAGACAAAACACCACTTCAGAACGCAGGGGGCAAAAATTTAAGAAGGCAGGGAACAAATAATACTTGGCAAACACCTAATAATATTCCTGAATTTAGGCCTAGGAGGCAAACGGTTAACAATACCCAGGGTCAAAGTAGTAACGCTGAAGAAAACTGGGATAGTCCCAGAAACTTTTGGTCCAACAGTGGGAATTTAAACGGAGAAACCAGCCTGTAAGGGTCGACAGAGCTGTTTCCTCACAAAGACCCCTTTAAAGTTTAGAGTGCTATGATACAAATGCAAATAATAATAGTCTACCGATTATGCTTTGTTTTAAAATTGAGTATTTTCAAAATTTACCATGTTTGCTAGATATAGGAGCATCTAAATCATTAATTCGAGAGGACGTTTGTAAGAGGTTTCCTCCTAGTTTCAAAAATAGCGTAAGCAGACGCAAGAATACCCTGACATCAGTGACAGGGCACAGGCTGACAATTTTTGGAGAATGTCCATAAAAATTTAGCACAGAGCATAAAGAAATAACAGTAACAGTAATAATATGCAAACAGCTACCACTTCCTTGTATTTTAGGAGTAGATGCCATTAGAAAATATGGGGTCGCATGGGTACACACGTATGATACAAAAAAAAAAAACCAAGAAATTACAAATAATAGGCGTAGTTCTGTATCAGCAGATAACGACAATGACGATTCGAATTAAGACCTTAAAAATAGGCGGAAAAATCTACACAGAAAGAGGAAAGACAGCTTAAGTTCTAGCGACATTAAATGCAAAAGAAGGAAAGGTTAAAACAATGGATGCCATGATAGGAGGATACACCATAAAAGAATACCCAATGATTTTCGTGGAAAAGTTATAAAAATTGAAAATGGTATAACATACTTAAAACTATCAAATCTAAGTAATAATAAAATAAAACTTAACCAGATAAAACTTGGATCAGTGGAAAAGATTTCAAATTCGGAAATAAAATCTCTAAACAGTCCAGAATTAAGCGTAAACTTCACTAGCCACGAACAAATATCCTCATTAAAACCGCAACCTCAAGAAGAGTATGGAATGCTGAAAACGGATTTTTTACAACAATTTGATTTAAAACAGTTACCGGAAAACGTAAAAACTAGGTTGGAAAATATTCTTTGGGATTTCAAATGGACTTTTGCAAGACACAAAGCAGATTACGGATTAACTCACTTAATCACGCACAAGATATCAACAGAGGGTCCTCCAATCAAAAAATCACCGTATAAAACCCTTTATTATTCAGAACCATGGATAGAAAGCCAAATGAAAGAAATGCAAGATCAAGGAACAATTAAGTAAAGCATGAGCGACTGGTGTTTCCCACAAGTAATAGTCACAAAGAAAGATAACTCCTGGAGATTTTGCATACACTTTAGGGCATTAAATGCCATCACGGTTGAGGAGGTGGTGAAGTTATTAAGAATTTATATGATTTTAGATTCGTTAGGAGGTTCAAAATATTACACTACTTTTGACTTAATAGCAGAAAATTGGCAAATCTCTTTAGATGTAGAAGCAAAGCATAAGGCTACAGTAGTCTTAGACGACGGAAGAACATTCACATTGGAATTTATGCCTTTTGGCTTATCATTTAGTACAAATTGTTTCAGTTGACTAATGAATTTGGCGTTAAAAGATAACGAACCGAAAGGAAAAAAGATACCTTGGATTATTTAGATGATGTAATTCTGTTCAATGAAAACCTAAAAGACCACTTGGTCGGACTTAGAAAAATACTGGAAAAGTTTGAAAAAGCATGTTTAAAATTAAAATCAGAAAAGTAAATAATAGTAGTACCAAAATTAGTTTTTCTTGAACACCTGATAAATCAAGGTACTATTTCACCAAATCCAGAAAAATTTACAGTCATAGAAAATTTACAGCCTCCTAAAGATCAAAAAAGCTGCAGATCCGTTTGTGGTTTGTCAAGCTATTTCAGACGATATATTAAAAATCTTGCCACAATAGCACAACCTTTGACAAGCCTTTTGAAAAATTCAGGTAAATTCGAATGTCCAGCGGACGCAAAACAAGCGCTAAATGAATTAAAAAGGCAATTATTACTGGCACCAATACTTAAACTACCAGATTTGTCACAAGTTTTCTGTTTGCAAACAGATGCTTCGGGGTACGGTATAGGAGCCATATTATTGAACATAAATTCTGAAGGAGTAGAATCAATAGTCCAATACGCAAGCAGGTCACTGTCGGAGGCAGAAAAAAAATATTCGACAGTTGAAAGGGAATGTTTGGCATTTGTAGTTTTTACAGAATATTTTCGACAATTTTACTTGGAAAAAAATTCATTTTACGCGTAGACCAAAAATCATTAATTTGGCTACATACGATGCAAAATACTTCAGCCCAGCTAACACGGTGGATACTACGTCTACAAGCATATTCATATACCCCAATATATATAAAGGGCCGTTCAAATATTTTACCAGACTATTTGTCACGAAATCCAGATACGGAAGGAAATTTGATAGCAACAATCCAGAACAAACTGGAAGGGCTAGGAATACTGTCTAATGAAAATATTTCGAATCATCAAGATAAAGATGATTTTTGTTTAGCGATGAAATCCTTTTTATCAAAAGGAACGGAACTGCCAGAACACTTTGAACATAAAGGACTTAGATAATTTTGATCTAGACGAAAGTAAAAATCTTCTGGTAAGATATCATAAACCATCGCAAGAATATAGAAAAAATGACTTAAAAATTATTCCAATAATTCCAAAATCTCTGGAAGGAGAAGTTTGACAGATGGCACATGCAACGACTGGCTGTCACATGGGAGAAGCAAAAACTATGGGGAGGCTGAAAGGAAATTTTTATTTTCCAAAAATGTACTCAAAAGTAAAAGCTTTCATACAAAGATGCCAAGAGTGCGCCAAACATTGAAATAACATTGAAACCCAAAAATAAATAATGAAAATTCAAGAAAAACACTGGTGCAATAAGTTAGTGAGCAAGATTCTCATTAGCAAAGATGCTAATGAAGATACGGATATGATGTTTGTATTTAATCAAACAAGTCGAAGCATAACTGGTCCTAAAGTTGTGCTTGGAGCTGCATCGAAGCATCTGAAAAATTATTTCAGACAAAATCCACATGAAACAACAGTTCCTACTAACTATAAATACAAGACAATGGAGGCCGTAATAGGATTCATATATTCTGGCAAATTGGATGTCGTAATGAGCGCCACAATGAACGTCGCGAGGGCGGCAACGGGGATCATCGTCACCGATCTAATGAATTTCGTGGTATTGACGCCCAGCTAGAAACTCCTTATTTTCAAAATTCGGTTAAAGGACTTTATAGAAAACACAAAGAGGAAGTGGTACAAAATCGAGCTTTCCCTTGCCTGAACAATCCACCAAGTACAGAACAAAATATACGAGCTAAATATTGGTGAATTTTATTACAAAATTTTTGTATTAATAAATTTAAAATCATTTTTTCTTTTTAAATATAATTTATATTTAAAAAAAAGAATACGGGATATATACAAGTTTTGAGTGTTTCTTTCTACTATATGTGTAAAACTATATGCTTTGTGTTTACTCTAATGTGAATATTTATTTTAGATACAGTCTTAGCTATTTTTTGGGGGGGAAATCAAATTTTTTGTAACATACTTTAGGATCCATTTTTTTCAATAATTTTTTGACGCATTTTTGGAAAGTAACAAATTTTGAAGTCACTTCAATATATCCTGATACTATCATCTCATACCATCAGACACCAAACCATACTTGATCAACTGATATTTTGGAAACTATAGCAGTATTACAGACTTTACTACAAGTTCATCAGAAAGTGAGATAAAATCAGAACTTAATTTAGGCCTTGATAATGTACTACATAGCTCAAATGGCTTATGTTATTGAAATATGTGAAAATGCTTTGTGCTAGAAAAATATGTGAAAATTTAAAAAAAAATCAAAAGTGTTATGTGTAATTTACCCAAGGCATTTCTAAAACGAAAAATAAACGGTATATCAACCACATCACACAGATAAATTAAATTATTAATGGGAATTAAATTTAAACTCAAAAAAAATTCACAAGACTTTTCTAATATAAATCTAATTTAAGCAAAACCACTAATATAATGCTAAAGCCGCTTGGGGTCAAGTTAAAACAGAAGATGCATGTGAAAAGGGTAAAAAGAGTATTTTTCAGTCCTAGAGAGAGAAGAAAAGAGAAACAAGGATGAATTTCAAATTAAAATCCTTCGACAAAAAAAGAGAATGGCCTATATTGGATCAGAAACAGGACCTTAAGGAAACCCATTGAGGGTATATGCATATAATGACCCAAGAATGGCAGCATAGTAGATGTAAACAAAATTAAATTGTTTTAAAAGTAAAAAATTGAGAATTGGGACAATTCTTCTTTAAATGTGGAGTACTCTGGTAAAGCTTTATAATTTAGTTAATTATTAATTGAGTAAAAATATATTAAGACGCAAATACAAAGTTTCAAAATACCACTTTTTATTAAGATAAAGATATAAATCGTGGAATGTGTAAGCTTGGAGGGAACTTGCTCAATAACCAATTTCCTGGCTAAATGCGTCAATGTACCGGAAGGACGTGGTTAGTTTTTCATGTATATACCCAGATTTTTTAGACTGAAGTGAGACTTTTTGACTTGCAGGGCGAACCTCTGCCCGTTTGTTTTCTCGTTAGAAATACCTTGGGATCTTGTCGGATCATTGTAAGTGTCTGTATATTATTATATATTTTTGTAGTTTCTGAGACTTGTGGTCTACTTGGGACAGCCAGTCCCAGTAGAATATCTATATCTGTAATTATTATATGTAAATTGAATAAAAGTATTGTATTGTATACAACCTCTCTACGATCTACCTTTAGCTCCTCGAACATACCCAGTCGGTGCGCCTCATTAGTTCTGTCATAGCCTAAGGCACGCTACCAAAGTTTAATTACCTTAGGGTCAGAGTTTATCTCCCCTATAAAGGGAGAATAAAGGCATCTACGACTACACCACTCAAATACCATAAAATATACTTCACAACAACTGGTGGTCGCTGGAAAAACTGGGTCGAGAGGGCTAGATAAAAATAGTAGATTGAAATAAAATGGCTTTACCAGAGGAAAAAATGACTTCTCTATCAACAGTACTTGAAATTGCAGAAATTATACCAGAATATGCGGGAAATTCAGACGTAGATGAGTTTATCGAAAAATGACAATTTTTCGACGAACTAACTGAAGCGGTTGAGGATAAGGTGAAAGAGAAATGCGATACGGCCAGATTAAAGGGAAGCGCCCTTAAGCATTTCAAGGAAATTAAGGAAAGAGAGCCCAAGGACATCAGTACTCTAATTGAATTTTTTAAAACCAGATTCATAGAAACAAGCGTCTCCGAGAGGCTAAGAACAGAGGTAGTGACATTCAATACCTCAACTAGTATCAGGGAATATGCAGACAAAATTTGTAGATCCGTATGGTTACAATTAGAGAAAGGCGGAGATGACAAGACAGTACATAAAGTACAACTACATACTTTTACCCAAGGGTTACCGAAAAAGTTATTAAGACTAATATTATCACGGAAACCTGAAAATTTGGAGCAGGCTATAATACTAGTCGAAACAGAGGTAAAAATTGACGAGGTCATGACAAATTTTGATCAGATGTATATCAATAACAAAGGGGCACAAGAAAGTATAAAATATGAAAGGGGAAAGAAGCGGGTGAACTTCGAGGAGCAAAATCGCGAATCAACAAGGCGCGACGGAGGGCGAAAGTCGCGATTTAAGGAAATAACTGACAAAATCCAAGACCGTGAGGGATTCACAGCTATTAATTATAGAAAATATTGGCACCCTCCCCCACCAAAGAAAGATAGTTGGGGAACCAACAATGACAGATCAAAAATATTTAGAAGTAACCAGGAGACAAACAAACAATTTAAGAGAAATTTTTATTGCCATTATTTTAACAAACCAAACCACTATGCGGCAGATTGCTGGCATAGAATACGCAAAGAAGGCCAGACGTACAAAACAAGACACCAGTTCAGAAGGCAGGAGGGCAGAAATTTAGGAACGGAGGGAACAAATAATACTTGGCAAACGCCAAATAATATTCCTGAATTTAGGCCTAGGAGGCAAACGGCTAACAATACCCAGGGTCAAAGTAGTAACGCTGAAGAAAACTGGGATAATCCCAGAAACTTTTCGCCAAACAGTGGGCATTTAAAGGGATAAACCAGCCATTAATGGTCGAAAGAGCTGTTTCCTTACAAATACCCCTATATAGTTTAGAATACTTTGATACAAGTGCAAATAATAATAGTCTGCCGATTCTGCGTTGTTTTAAAATTGAGTGTTTTCAAAATTTACCTTTTTTACTTGATACAGGAGCATCTAAATCATTAATTCTAGAGGAGGTTTTTAAGAGGTTTCTTCCTAGTGTCAAAAATCGTAGAAGCAGATCCCAGAATACCCTGACATCAGTGATAGGGCACAGGCTGACAATTTTTGGAGAATGTCCATAAAAATTTAGCACAGAGGATAAAGAAATAACAGTAACAGTAATAATATGCAAGCAGCTACCATTTCCTTGTATTCTAGGAGTAGATGCCATCAGAAAATATGGGATCGTATGGGAACCCATATCTGATACAATAACCATAAACAAGACAAACGAAAATAATAGGCATATTTGCGTAACAGCAGATAACGAAAGTGACGATTCAAATTATAACCTAAAAATAAGCGGAAAAATCACCATAGAAGGAGGAACGACAGCTCAAGTTCTAGCGACATTAAATGCAAAAGAAGGATAGGTTAAAACAATGGATGCCATGATAGGAGGATACACCATAAAAGAATACCCAATGATTTTCGTGGAAAATCAAGTTATAAAAATTGAAAATGGTATAACATACTTAAAACTATCAAATCTAAGTAATAATAAAATAAAACTTAACAAGATAGAACTTGGATCAGTGGAAAAGATTTCAAATTCGGAAATAAAATCTCTAAACAGTCCAGAATTAAGCGTAAACTTCACTAGCCACGAACAAATATCCTCATTAAAACCGCAACCACAAGAAGAGTATGGAATGCCGAAAACGGATTTTTTACAACAATTTGATTTAAAACATTTACCGGAAAACGTAAAAACTAGGTTGGAAAATATTCTTTGGGATTTCAAATGGACTTTTGCAAGACACAAAGCAGATTACGGATTAACTCACTTAATCACGCACAAGATATCAACAGAGGGTCCTCCAATCAAAAAATCACCGTATAAAACACCTTATTATTTAGAACCATGGCTAGAAAGCCAAATGAAAGAAATGGAAGATCAGGGAATAATTAAAGAAAGTGTTAGTGATTGGTGTTTTCCACTAGTAATAGTCACGAAAAAAGATAACACCTGGAGATTATGTATAGACTTTAGAGCACTAAATGCCATCACGGTTAAGGACGTGATGAAGTTACTAAGAATTGATACGATTTTAGATTCGCTAGGAGGTTCAAAATATTACACTACTTTTGACTTAATAGCAGGATATTGGCAAATCGCTTTAGATGCAGTAACAAAGCATAAAGCTACAGTAATTTTAGACGAAGGAAGAACATTCACATTTGAACGTATGCCTTTTGGCTTGTCATTTAGTCCATATTGTTTTAGTAGACGAATGAATTTGCTGTATAAAAATAATGAACCAGGGAGAAAATAAAATACCTTAGCTTATTTAGATGATGTAATTTTATTTAATGAAAACATGGAGGACCACTTGGTCGGACTTAGAAAAATACTGGAAAAGTTTGAAAAAGCAGGCTTAAAATTAAAACAAGAAAAGTTAAAAATAGTAGTACCAAAATTAGTTTTTCTTGGATATCTGATAAATCAAGGTACTATTTCACCAAATCCAGAAAAATTTACAGTCATAGAAAATTTGCAGCCTCCTAAAGATCAAAAAAGCTGCAGATCAGTTTGTGGTTTGTTAAGCTATTTCAGACGATATATTAAAAATTATGCCACAATAGCACAACCTTTGACAAACCTTTTGAAAAAATCAGGTAAATTCGAATGTCCAGCGGACGCAAAACAAGCGCTAAATGAATTAAAAAGGCAATTATTACTGGCACCAATACTTAAACTACCAGATTTGTCACAAGTTTTCTGTTTGCAAACAGATGCTTCGGGGTACGGTATAGGAGCCATATTATTGAACATAAATTCTGAAGGAGTAGAATCAATAGTCCAATACGCAAGCAGGTCACTGTCGGATGTAGAAAAAAAATATTCGACAGTTGAAAGGGAATGTTTGGCAGTTGTAGTTTTTACAGACTATTTTCGACAATTTTTACTTGGAAAAAAAATTCATTTTAAGCGTAGACCAAAAATCATTAATTTGGCTACATACGATGCAAAATTCTTTAGCCCGGCTGAAACGGTTGATACTGCGTCTGAAAGCATATTCATATACCCCAATATATATATAAAGAGCCGTACAAACATTTTACCATGACTATTTGTCACAAAATCCAGATACGGAAGGAAATTTGATAGCAACCATCCAGAACGAACTGGAAGGGCTAGGAATACTGCCTAGTTAAATTATTTCAAATCATCAACATCAAGATGATTTTCATTCAGAATTACAATTTTTTTTATCAAAGGAGCAAAATTTTCAGAACACTTTGAACATTTTTTAAAGAACTTGGATGATTTTGACCAAGAGGAAAGTAAAAATCTGTTAGCAATATATCATAGACCATCGCAAGAATATAGAAAAAATGACTTAAAAATTATTCCAGTAATTCCAAAATCTCTGGAGGGAGAAGTTTGACAGATGAAACATGCAACGACTGGCTGTCACATGGGAGAAGCAAAAACTATGGGGAGGCTGAAAGGAAATTTTTATTTTCCAAAAATGTACTCAAAAGTAAAAGCTTTCATACAAAGCTGCCAAGAATGCGCCAAACATTGAAATCACATTGAAATCCAAAAATAAATAATGAAAATTCAAGACAAAGACTGGTGCAATAAGTTAGTGAGCAAGATTCTCATTAGCAAAGATGCTAATGAAGATACGGATATGATGTTTGTATTTAATCAAACAAGTCGAAGCATAACAGGTCCTAAAGTTGTGCTTGGAGCTGCATCGAAGCATCTGAAAAATTATTTCAGACAAAATCCACATGAAACAACAATTCCTACTAACTATAAATACAAGACAATGGAGGCCGTAATAGGATTCATATATTCTGGCAAATTGGATGTCGTAATGAGCGTCACAATGAACGTCGCGAGGGCGGCAACGGGGATCGTCGTCACCGATCTAATGAATTTCGTGGTATTGACGCCCAGATAGAAACTCCTTATTTTGAAAATTCGGTTAAAGGACTTTATAGAAAACACAAAGAGGATGAAACAAGGATGAATTTCAAATTGAAATCCTTCGACAAAAAATAACATGGCCTATATTGGACCAGAAACATGACCCTAAGGAAACCCATTGAGGGTATATGCACATAATGACCCAAAGATGGCAGCATAATAGCTGTAAACAAAATTAAATTGTTTTAAAAGTAAAATATTGAGAATTGGGACAATTCTTCTTTAAATGTGGAGTACTCTGGTAAAGCTTTCTAATTTAGTTAATTATTAATTGAGTAAAAATATATTAAGACGCAAATACAAAGTTTCAAAATACCACTTTTTATTAAGGTTTATGTAAACTATGCATGTTTTTGACCCTTTTTAAATAAACCGCATGCCTTCTTCAATTTTCTAATGAAGATAACAATTTTAGCATTATTCGATATCTGAGCCTTTGATTTATGATGTCAAAGAGTTATATTTTTGAAATATGATCAAAATTTTTTTTTTGACGCAAAAATTTTTTATTAAAACAGAGAATTTTTCGACTAATTTGAGGCTACTATTTTGACGGGATAGACAATTTATTTGTATCATATTGTTCATTAGCTTCAGATCTATGCAGTCACCGCGGCAGATTTCTTATATTGCTTAGATGTTTCTGTAGAAAATAACGTAAACTTTCAAGAAAATGCAAAAAATGTTAAATTGTTACAAAAATAGATGGACTTCGCTTCGCTATTTCTCATTCAAAGAATAAAGGGCGGATCCTTTCGGAAGGCTGTTTGAAATGCATTTAAAGTGGGCGGCTACCGTTTTGTCTACCTGTCTAGAAACACCAATTTTACAATCAGACAAGACAAAAAGTTCTCGGCTAGGGTGATTTGAATATTCTTTTGTGTATCGGACTGTGTGATTGATTATGGGAAATAAAAACGGAGGAAAGAAGCTGAAGCGAAACTCAGGACAGTTCAAAAAGTAAGTAATATTTTTATTTGCATTTGTTCTGTTTCTATCTAATCTTGAATATCCAATTCGATGCATTTTCTTTATAGAACAAAAGGAGTTATTTCTTTTGGTATTATTTTGTTCAAAGTTGCTTACAAATCTCAATTTAATTTATTTATGTACGTTTAATTAATCTATGTACATTTGTTTCTAATCCACACTAAGTATGCAAATGAAATTGTAGCATGAAAAAGATAAAATTATCTTCATTTTCGTTCATTAGACTGAATTATGGGTAAACTTTTGAAATTCAGCTTGCGAAAAAATAAATATACTCATAAATTTGCCATTCGCGCTTTTTCCAAAGAATTGTTGGATCCAGGGGGGGGGTGTGGAGGGCGCCCCCCCCCTAGCGTAAACTAAAGTAGTGTAATTTAATTAATTAACCCAAGTTTGTGCTAATTAAATTTGGTCCTATCGCGATTTTTTCGGATCAACCTATTTTGCGCTCGCCCCTAAGATTTTTTTTTGTTGGATCAGCTTATTTTGCGCCCCCCCCCCTAAAAAAAACCCTGGATCCGCCCCAGTTTCCAAGTAATAATCACTACAGTTACAATGGAACTAATGGCTAGACTGGCTACAGGTATAGTTGAAAAACTAATTTTGTAGGTATCGTTTTCTCCCTGACAAAGTGTAGGTATAGTTTTCTTACCCTGACGTCAGTGACAGGGCACAGGCTGACAATTTTGGGAGAATGTCCATTAAAATTTAGCACAGAGGATAAAGAAATAACAGTAACAGTAATAATATGCAAGCAGCTACCATTTCCTTGTATTCTAGGAGTAGATACCATCAGAAAATATGGGATCGCATGGGAACCCATATCTGATACAATAACCATAAACAAGACAAATGAAAATAATAGGCAAATTTCCGTAACAACAGATAACGAAAGTGACGATTCGAATTGTGACCTAAAAATAAGCGGAAAAATCACCATAGAAGGGGGAACGACAGCTCAAGTTCTAGCGACATTAAATGCAAAAGAAGGAAAGATTAATACAATGGATGCCATGATAGGAGGATACACCATAAAAGAATACCCAATGATTTTAGTGGAAAATCAAGTTATAAAAATTGAAAATGGTATAACATACTTAAAACTACCAAATCTAAGTAATAATAAAATAAATTGAGCCAGATAGAACTTGGATCAGTGGAAAAGATTTCAAATTCGGAAATAAAATCTCTAAACAGTCCAGAATTAAGCGTAAACTTCACTAGCCACGAACAAATATCCTCATTAAAACCGCAACCACAAGAAGAGTATGGAATGCCGAAAACGGATTTTTTACAACAATTTGATTTGAAACATTTACCGAAAAACCTAAAACCTAGGTTGGAAAATATTATTTGGGATTTCAAGTGGGCTTTTGCAATACACAAAACGTATTAAGAACTAACTCACTTAGTTGCGCACGAGATATAAGCAGAAAGCCCTTCAATCAAAAAATCACCGTTTAAAACACCTTATTATTCAGAACAAAGGATAGATAACCAAATAAAAGAAATGAAATATCAGAGAATAACTACAGAAAGTGTTAGTATTGGTGATTGGTGTTTTCCACTACTAATAGTCAGGAAAAAAGAAAACACCTGGAGATTATGTATAGACTTTAGAGCACTAAATGCCGTCACGGTTAAGGACGTGTTGAAGTTACCAAGAATTGATACGATTTTAGATTCGCTAGGAGGTTCAAAATATTACACTAGTTTTGACTTAATAGAAGGATATTGGCAAATCACTTTAGATGCAGTAACAAAGCATAAAGCTACAGTAATTTTAGACGATGGAAGAACGTTCACATTTGAACGTATGCCTTTTGGCTTGTCATTTAGTCCAAATTGTTTTAGTCGACTAATGAATTTGGTGTTAAAAGATAACGAACCAGGAAGAAAAAAAATACCTTGGCTTATTTAGCTGATGTAATTCTGTTTAATGAAAACCTGGACTTAGAAAAATACTGGAAAAGTTTGAAAAAGCAGGCTTAAAATTAAAACCGGAAAAGTTAAAAATAGAAGTACCAAAATTAGTTTTTCTTGAACAACTGATAAATCAAGGTACTATTTCACCAATTCCAGAAAAATTTACAGTCATAGAAAATTTGAAGCCTCCTAAAGATCAAAAAAGCTGCAGATCCGTTTGTGGTTTGTTAAGCTATTTCAGACGATATATTAAAAATTATGCCACAATAGCACAACCTTTGACAAACCTTTTGAAAAATTCAGGTAAATTTGAATGTCCAGCGGACGCAAAACAAGAGCTAAATGAATTAAAAAGGCAATTATTACTGGCACTAATACTTAAACTACCAGATTTGTCACAAGATTTCTGTTTGCAAACAGGTGCTTCTGGGTACGGTATAGTAGCCATATTATTGAACATAAATTCTGAAGGAGTAAAATCAATAGTTCAATACGCAAGCACGTCACTGTCGGAGGCAGAAAAAAAATATTCGACAGTTGAAAGAAAATGTTTGGCAGTTGTAGTTTTTACAGAATATTCTCGACAATTTTTACTTGGAAAAAAATTCATTTTACGCGTAGACCAAAAATCATTAATTTGGCTACATACGATGCAAAATACTTCAGCCCGACTAAAACGGTGGATACTGCGTCTAAAAGCACATTCATATACCCCAATATATATAAAGGGCCGTTCAAACATTTTACGAGACTATTTGTCACGAAATCCAGATACGGAAGGAAATTTGATAACAACCATTCAGAACAAACTGGGAGGGCTAGAAATACTGCCTAGTGAAATTATTTCGAATCATCAAGATAAAGGTGATTTTCGTTCAGCCATGAAATCCTTCTTATCAAAAGGAACGTAACTGCCAGAAAACTGTGAACATTTTTTAAAGGACTTAGATAATTTCGACCTTGACGAAAGTAAAAATCTTTTGGTAAGATATCATAGACCATCGCGAGTATAGAAAAAATGACTTAAAAATTATTCCAGTAATTCCAAAATCTCTGGAAGGAGAAGTTTGACAGATGGCACATGCAAAGACTGGCTCTCACATGGGAGAAGCTAAAACTATGGGGAGGCTGAAAGGAAATTTTTATTTACCAAAAATGTACTCAAAAGTAAAAGCTTTCATACAAAGCTGACATGAGTGCGCCAAACATTGAAATAACATTGAAACCTAAAAATAAATAATGAAAATTCAAGAAAAACACTAGTGCACTAAGTTAGTGAGCAAGATTCTCATTAGCAAAGATGCTAATGAAGATACGGATATGATGTTTGTATTTAATCAAACAAGTTGAACCATAACTGATGCTAAAGTTGTGCTTGGAGCTGCATCGAAGCATCTAAAAAATCATTTCAGACAAAATCCACATGAAACAACAATTCCTACAAACTATAAATACAAGACAATGGAGGCCGTAATAGGATTCATATATTCTGGCAAATTGGATGTCGTAATTAGCGTCACAATGAACGTCACGAGGGCGGCAACGGGGAACATCGTCACCGATCTAATGAATTTCGTGGTATTGACGCCCAGATAGAAACTCCTTATTTTGAAAATTCGGTTAAAGGACTTTATAGAAAACACAAAGAGGAAGTGGTACAAAATCGAGCTTTCCCTTGCCTGAACAATCCACCAAGTACAGAACAGAATAAAAGACGTAAATATTGGTGAATTTTATTACAAAATTTTTGTATTAATAAATTTAAAATCATTTTTCTTTTTAAATATAATTTATATTTAAAAAAAAAGAATGCAGTGATATATATAAATTTTGAGTGTTTCTTTCTACTGTATATGTAAAACTATATGCCTTATGTGTATGCTAATGTGAATATTTATTTTAGATACAGTCTTAGCTATTTTTTTGGAAATGTAATTTTTCGCAGCATCCTTTTTAATTCATTTTTTTCAATCACATGTTGACAAATTTTTGGAAATTAAAAAATTTTGAATCCACTTCAAATGTATCCTAATACTATCATGCCATACCATAAGAAACCGAACCATACTCGATCAACTGATATTTTGGAAACTATAGCAGTATTACAGACTTTACCACAATTTCATCAGAAAGTGAGATAAAATAAGAACTTAATTTAGGCCTAGAAAATGTGCTACATAGCTCAAATGACTTATGTTATTGAAATATGTGAAAATGCTTTGTGTAGAAAAATATGTGAAAATTTAAAAAAATCAAAATTTTATATGTAATTTACCCAAGGCATTTCTAAAACGAAAAATAAACGGTATATCAACAACATCCCACAGATAAATTAAATTATTAATGGGAATTAAACTTAAACTAAAAAAAATTCATAAAACATTTCTAATATAAATCTAATTTAAGCAAAACCACTAATATAATACTAAAGCCGCTTGGGGTCAAGTTAAAACAGAAGATGCATATGAAGAAGGGAAAAAGAGTATTTTTCAGTCCTAGAGACAGAGAAAAAGAGAAACAAGGATGAATTTCAAATTGAAATCCTTCGACAAAAAAAGAACATGGCCTATATTGGACCAGAAACATGACCCTAAGGAAACCCATTGAGAAAATATGCACATAATAACCCAAAGATGGCAGCATAATAGCTGTAAACAAAATTAAATTGTTTTAAAAGTAAAATATTGAGAATTGGGACAATTTTTCTTTAAATGGGGAGTACTGTGGTAAAGCTTTATAATTTAGTTAATTATTAATTGAGTAAAAATATATTAAGACGCAAATACAAAGTTTCAAAATACCACTTTTTATTAAGATAAAGATACAAATCGTGGCATGTGTAAGCTTGGAGGGAACTTGCTCAATAACCAATTTCCTGGCTAAATGCGTCGATGTATCGGAAGGACGTGGTTAGTTTTTCATGTATATACCCAGATATTATAGACTGAGGTCAGACTTTTTGACTTGCAGGGCGAACCTCTGCCCGTTTGTTTTCTCCTTAGAAATACCTTGGGATCTTGTCGGATCATTGTAAGAGTCTGTATCTTGTTATATATTATTGTAGTTTCTGGGACTTGTGGTCTACTTGGGACAGCCAGTCCCAGTAGAATATCTATATCTGTAATTATTATATGTAAATTGAATAAAAGTATTCAATTCTCTATTTAGTCTCCGGAGTTATAACATCATCTTTTTGGATCTAGTGAACTTTAAAACCAGCTGTGAAATTGTATTAATTCAGTGCCTTGAGCTATAATATATTCAGTGACCTTGAGGATTATTTCACAGGATTATTTCTGCTATGGATTATAATCTAAGGTAAACTTATTGATATGGACTAATTGCTTTGTTTGGATTATTAATACGGTAGCAACAACAGTTCAAATTTTAAGTGAAAGAAAAGGACGGAAAGAAGGGAAAGAAAAAGAAAAAGGAAAGAAAGAAAAAGGATTATTTGGCTAATAAAAATAGTTTAATAGCCAAATTTGCATTGTTTTTTCGCTGATTAGTGACAGCCTGTGCAGAAGAGAGCGGGAACAAACACAAGAGCCGTATCGGTACCGGCCGGATATTGATCCTTAAACTGCTGGGGAAAGGCGATTTGGGTACCCGCACTTCCCACTGGCTTTGTTACCTGTATCTCGTCAGCATTCTTTCTGTGTAGTTCATTCAGCATTCATTCACCCAAGAAACGAGTGAATAGCCAGAGGCGATACGTATATGTTTGCGAATACTTTCTGGACCGGTTTTGGATGTGATTAAGGACTTGGATTGTTAATTGTTGTGACATCATTGGGTACGATTGGACTTAATTTGGATAGATTATAAGGAAAGAAAAATGGAAAAAATCAAGTATTTATATAGCCCTTTTTTAAATTTCATCCAGCGTTCACTTAACTTCAAAGATATTCCCCATGAATCGGTTGTAAGCACTGCCGTGAGATTTTTGACAAGGAATCTGTCACACAAGCCGTAAGATTTATACGAGATCAATTAGATAAAGATGGAACCATTTTGAAAGAGCGTAGAAGCACAATAAATGCATCTGTTTTTGTAGAAGATGCGATTCATGCTATGAAGGAATTGGACGCTAAGGGTGATTTCCCTTTCAAATTCACTATTTATGATCCATCTGAGACTCCTTCCATACCTCACGATGTATTTACCTCATTAACGTGCAAACTAAACGAATGTGGTGAAAAAATGAATGCATGGCTGGACCGATGCAACGCCAGTTTTGTCACTAATACGTGGCCTACTCCCAGCGAATCTCTAAGTATCCCGCTTCACGTAAAAGAAGCACCAACCGAAATCTATAAATCATGCCAAAAGTAGAAAGAATTTCTTGATTCCAATGGTGCATCCGGAAAAGTACAGAAGGTAGTTACAAGAAGCAATACGCTGGTGTTGTATGTTAGAACCAAGCATGATGCAGAAGCTATAACTAATAGCATAAAATTGAATTCTGCGGCTGTAGATAAAGTCCATAAACCGAAATTCCTGGGAGTGGCTAAATTTATCCCTGAAGATACGACAAACGAGGAGATTGAGTCTGTTATGAAAGGGATCCAAGAGGCGAAGTGCTACGGTACTAGCAAGTTAATCAAACTAACATTCAGAGACAAAGAATCTCTTGAAAAAGCACTGAAATATGGCTTTTACGTAGGTTATTGCCATATCAAGGTGGACACATATGTTGCCGCCCCTCTGAGGTGTTTTAAATACCATAAGTTTGACCACTTGGAACGAGATTGCCCTAACAATGCGAAGTGTTCCAGGTGTTCCGGCGATCACGAAAACCCTAAAGACAATCCATGTGTCCGTGACACTAAATGTGCTAATTGCTCTGGAAAGCATCCATGTTATAGCTCGCAATGCCCGGTTTATAAAAGACAATTAGAGGCTAGTTCAAACAAACGTAAGCAATGAATGCAACCATCTCGCTTTATAGCAGAAATATATACGGGCACGCTCCACACAAGCTGTCTCTTTTAAAGTGATCTAGTAACCAAGCATAGCATAATATGCATTCAGGAACATTTGGTAACAGCCGATCATTCAGCAATCCTTGACCGATTTCCAGGAAAGGACTATTTTTTGCAGCTTGCTATCCGCAACAGCTCAGTTGGAAGGCCGAGTGGTGGAATCTTGATCATTGCAGACTCCAATTTGCAATGCACGCTAATTGATTCATGCGATTCTTTTTCTGCGATCAGAGTTCCTGGTCCAAATGGCTTTATAGTCATATCAGTGTACCTCCCTACAAATTATCATGATGTCCTCTCAGAAAGGCGTTACACGAAGGCTTGTGCGAGACTCGGGAGGTTGGCCGAACAATACAAGTCAAAAAAGACTATTATCTGTGGGGACTTCAACTGTCAGCTTCTGGATGATGATCGTTTTTTCACCATATTAAGGGGGTGTCTGCCAGACGCTATGGCCCTGGTTCCAAAATCCCGGTCCTTCACGTTTGTTCACAGCGCATCCCTGGATACATCAGATATCGATCACTTTTTCGTAAATTTCCTACTTCCGACCGGGATTAAAGCCATTGTTGACTCGGAACACAATTGTAGCGATCACATTGGGATTAGCTTAATGGTACCATTCTCCACATACAAGCGGTGCCCCGGCCGATCATGGTTTATTAAGAGTCAATGGCACAGGATAGATCAGTCTTTGTACAAAGATATTCTTGACTCGACTCTTGCTAAAATCAAAGTACCGTTCCACCTGCTTACTCATGGACAAAATGAAGACAGACTAGCCCTGGACATCTTTTGCTCCGAAATTATTCACTCGATAAAGCTTGCAGAATCTGCCGCTGTTCCAGTGGCAAAAGTGTACCACAACACTCGCAAAAAGGGATGGGATAACCCAAATGTCAAGTTTGCCAAGACGAGATCCAAGTTCTGGTATGACTTGTGGAAGGACTGCGACAAACCCCGCTCTGGAGTAGTTTTTCAGTGCTTTCGACATGCCAAAAAAGAATTCAAACGTACTGTCGAGAATATGCAAGTCCAGCAAGTGGAGAAGTTGTCTTGTGATTGCAGGAGTGACCCAAACATCTTATGGAAGCGATTCCAATCTAACAGGGCCGACGCTGATGTGCAAAGTCCCATTCCCGATTAAAGTTGGGTAAACCATTACAAGGACGTGTTTGCACCACCACCCAACGAGCTGGACTCCATATATAAATCTGAGTTAGATAGGCAATTAATCAGCGCAAAACTCCGCCGCACTGATGTCATTGTTTCCAAATGGCATATTGAGATAATTGTGAGAAAATTGAAAAGAACAAGTCTCCAGGGCTCGATGGGATCACTCCGAGGGACTTACAGCACGGCACAGAACGTCTACATGAGTACTTAGCCTTACTATTCCAAATGAGCATCGAGCAGGGACTCACACCTGCCAACTTTCATGGTTGCCGCACATCCAATATTCTGAAAAAGAATCAAAATCCCTTGCTTTGTAAAAGCTAGAGACCAATCACAGTTTCATCGGTTATCAGCAAAGTATTTGAGAAGGTACTGTTGCCCCATATTACGTCACACGCTCTAATGGAAGACAAACAACTTGGATTCAGAAATGGGTTGGGCTGTGGACACGCCCATCGGCTACTAAGAAGAATAATGAGGTCTACATCTTTAGTTAAAAAGCCACTCTTTGCCTGCAGTGTCGACATTTCCGCTGCGTTCGATTCTGTCGTTCAATCGCAGGCACTGTGGTGCCTCTTAGATTCAGGAGTCGACCCCCGCATTGTCCTTGTTCTCCATGACTGGTACTCCCACACGCATATTCGTCTAGCTTTGGGATGGGAAACAATCGCCGGTCACCGCAAGCAAAAGCTTTCTGAACCCATTCGGCTCTTCAAAGGAGTTTGGCAAGGATCTGCTCTAAGCCCCATCATCTTTAATTCTGCGATTTACTCTGTAACTAGATTTGTTCGTGAGACCTTCTTTTTGGAGGGCTTGGATCTAAGTTTCATTTCTTATGCAGATGACTTGTTGCTCCTAAGCAGCACGCTGAGGGGTCTACAAGAGAATCTTCGTCTTTTAGTGACCCTATACAGAAGAATAGGACTACATAGACTCATAGACTCATAGACTCATTTATTTATAAACAACTATCGTAGCCGTGGCCGAAGCCCCGACTAAATGGCGCTGTTTAGTACATTACATAAAACTGGTCACTGGCGGTTTAAATAACTGACAAAAAAAGGCACGAAAGAATTGCTGTGACGGGTTGTTCGACACTTTGGCGGCACTAGTTGATTTTTATGGCGGGTGTTGGCGGTGATAGGTGCAGGTGGGGGAAGCAACGAACGGTGTTTCTGGGACGAAAGAAGGGACTGCCCAAAATTGCACATTAACTGTAAGCGCCTATCACGCAACGTTGGCAGTCGTAAGGTACTAAGGGCAGCCTCATAAGAGTTGTATTTCGGGCCTAGTATCACTTTCACTGCCCGTTTTTGAATGGCTTCCAGATCTTCACTTAGGTGTTCAATATTAAGAGCCTGAGGGCCCCACACAGGACACGAATATTCATGTTCTGGGCGCAAAGCCGTGAATTAAACCATATTCATCTTAATAGTGATGAAACCCTAACGGCGAATGGTAATTCTCGAATGTCCTGAGCAACTACCTTTTTTTACAAGGCCGGCGCGGTGCTCTCTAAGAGAAAAGTCTTCACTGAAAGTTACCCCGAGACTCACTGAGTTTGAGGTCGTAGGGTACCAAGGACCCGGGCATGAGAGGTCACGCTTAAGCGGATTAAACCTCATGACTTTTGTTTTATTCATATTAAGCTGGAGGTCATTAATGCTACACGCCTCGAGAAAGGAGTTCCTGATCTCACTGCTGAACTGGGGATACACGTCTGACTTTTCAGCAAGATATTTCAGAAGTAGGGAGAGATCGTCCACGTATTTGAATCTGTCTTCAAACTCGAGGATAATGTAGTTAATTACCGCTAAAAACAAAAGAGCTGCCAGCTTAGTGCCTTGTGGTGCGCCACACGTTAGTTCAGCCCACTCAGAGTTTAAGTCACTAGGGAAGAGAGCATAGACACACTGACAGCGGTTACGCAGGAAGTCAACAACTAAGAGCAAAATATGCTTCCTAGCGCCCATCTTTTTGAGGTTATTTGCTGCTGTATAGTGGCGGATCAAGTCAAAAGCCTTACGATAGTCGACTAAAAGCAGGTCAACGAGGCTACTGCCTTTGTCCAAACACTCGGTAATCAGGTGGTAGAGACGTACTAGATAATGCGTCGTACTACTCCCTTTCAAGCAGCCGTACTGAAACGGATCTAGGGCTGGCTGAACTTGGGCTAGGAGCTCTCTATAAATAAAAGATTCAGTCACTTTAGCCATATTAGGCGTAATAGAAATCGGACGAAGTTGATTGCAGGACTTCGGGTCTTTGACTTTAGGTAAGACGCGGACGTAGGCTTTTTTCCAAGCACTCGGGAATTTGTGCTCCTTGAACGACTGATTGATCACTGATGAGAGTGGTTTTGCTAAAAACATAGAATATTCTCTTAAAAGTTTAACTGGCAATTCTCCTGGGTAAGAAGCACAGTTGCTTTTTAACTTTTGGAGTTCTTTATACACCGCGAACTCTGATACTTCAACGATTGTATCTTCAGAGACGTCAGCAATGAGGGCTTCGATTTCGGCTTCAGTGAAGGACGGGTGAGTAGTACAGATTGAAGTGAAAAAGGCGTTCACTTCGGCTGATTTTATCAGCGTTTTGTCGTCTTTCTGTATCTTAATTTCACTGGTGGTACGTTTACCGGTAAGACGCTTGACTTCAGAGTGCCACCTACGGGGCTCACCCTGAAGGAGAGGCGAGACTTTGTCATGAACGTACCTTTTCTGCGCTGCTCGTAACAGTTTAACAATGCGGTTACGAAGTTTGTTTGCTTGAACAATATCCCCACTGCGATGTAACTGGCAGCGAGTTAAGATAAGCTTCTTTAGATCGGGTGTTACCCAAGGTTTGTCAGTATCACTAACAGTTATTTTTTTCTCAGGGAAATGTTCGTGATATTTACATGACAGCAAAGAGTTGAAAGTATCAACTTTCTGGTCAATATCTGTCATAGAGCAAATCTCATCAAAGTCAAACGTCCCAATCCACTGTCCAAAGGAACGAATTGCCTCTTTAGTCATAGGTCGAGTGGTAATTTTTACTTTACGTGGTGCTGGAAAGCCAACTTTGGCCTTCCAAAGAAGTGTGTTATGGTCAGAGTTATGCAACGGACCGAGAGAGAAGGGTACTTCGTAATAATCGGGAATGTTCGTGAAAATAAGATCTAATATACTACCACTGACGTGAGTAGGGATTGAGACAACTTGCTTAAGGTCAAGCATGCTGGAGACCCATGCCTTATTAGTCTGATTGAAATCACCAGCGATTACAAAAGCAGGCGCTGCGTGTCTGCGGCGTAGGTCATCAGTGCAGTTTTGGATATACTGGATCAGTTCTTTTCTGTTCTTTGCACTTTCGGGGTAGTAAACTGCAGCTACAACCAAGCACGAATATCGCTTTGATAGGCGCTTTGGTTTGCATTCGACCCAAATTACTTCATGGCATGATTCACTGGGCTGACTTAGTAATTTACAAGGTAAGTCTTCCCGAAAGTACAGTCCGACCCCACCGCCTCGTCGGTTAATCCCTCGGTCGCGTCTCGTATTAAAAAAACACTTGTACCCCTTGATATGCCCGGTTTCATCGTTAATATCCCAACATTCTGTGATAACAGCAATGGGGGAACTCGTCTGTTTGAGAACTACTTCAAGTTCGTCGGTTTTATTGTTTAGTGATCGGGCATTACATACTAGGATATTGGGAAGTCTGCACTTCGACAAGAAAAACTCAGGTGTTAGGGGGTGGGGTACTTGACAGTGACGAGACTGGGTCAGCGTACCACGGACGAAGCGAAGGAGGGATTTCACTAGGAGGGATGCAGTTAACTACTGTCAGAATACGTTCCCTTGCTGTACTGAGAGACCTCGCTCTGTTGTTAGAAACGAGAACAGGGATAGCACAATTTTTATTTCTTTGGCCTCCTCTTTTCCCTCTGTGGCTACGCTTGGATCGCTGTTGACTTGGATTGACATCTGGCGGCTTTCTCAACAGTCGAAAGAGCCTTAAGTTAATGAAAATAAATGGCGCCACTGTCAGACGAGATGAATTCAGTTCGTATAAATCAGCTTTTCCGTACTTTAATGCCATCGTTATTGCACTAATGGAAACTATGACAGTCAAATTTTCGATTATTCATACCACCACAGCAGAAAAGAAACCATGAGAAAATTCACAAATAAAGCTATACTTGTACGACGCTCAGGCTGCTATTTGAGCGCTCTGGAACGCCATCTCCAGTTAAACTCCAAATTACAAAATAGATGGCGCCACTGTCAGCGAGATGAATTCAGTTCGTATAAGTCAGCTTTTCAGTTCTTTAATACCATCATTAGTGCACTAATGGAAACTAGGAAAGTCAAATTTTCGATTACTTACACCATCACAGCAGAAAAACCACGAGAAAATTCACAAATCAAGCTATAATTGGACGACGCTCAGGCTGCTACTTGAGCGCTACTACTTGTTGCTACTACGAGTCAACATAGAGAAATGGATGACTTTGGGGGAGGGGACCTTCAGGAAGGGGGGCTAGTTGCCCTCCAATCTTTTTGATCACTTAAAAGGACACTAGCAAATTTAATTTCCGTTCGAATGAGCTATTATACATCTCTCTATGATGTTCCGGTCACCCCCTAGCACTGCTAGAAGAAAGAAAAAACGAAAACAAAAACAAAAGAACATGAGACCCATCAGCGCTACAACAAGGAAAAAGTCATTTTATTTGTTGTTCAAGAAGGGGAACTGTAATTTCTCAGTACAAGGTTTTCGACCATGGTGATTCCAATGGTACACTTTTCATTTTGATCTGACGCCATTTTCGACGGGTTTCAGGCCTTTTTTTGAAATCTTCATAAATTTCTTCTCGCAATTAACTTTTACTTTTAAGACGAACCAAAATAATAGTCACCATTCCTCAATCAGTGTCAGATGGCAATTTTTTTCCAGTAGGCATTTTTTTTTTCTAAATATGATTTTTTACTTTTGACTCTGACCGTGTAGAAGAGTTTATAGTAAATTCTCCCAATGGACTAATGAGACTTACTAAGGATGCTGGGAGGGGGAGTATACGGAACGGATCCCGTGTAAATCTCCAGTTAAGGGGCTTGGAACATAATTATTACAATGGTAACGTTTTATACTTCGAAGCTTTTCAACTTTAGAAATGGCACGAAAGGTGCCGTTTTTTGTGCTATTTTGAACTTACTCATGCCAAAACTTACTTGAATCACGTAGATATGAGAAACAGCTTTCAAATCAGCCATTAAAAATCTCTCTAAGAAGTTCTGGCAGCCCACTAAACTCTAGTTTTTCCACTTGAGACATGGCATCAATAGTGCCATTTTTAGTGCCATTTGGCAGTTGCAGGTTAAGAAATTTATAAATAAAACGTAGATATGAGCTTTAATGTGAGCTATTAAACATCTGTCTACGATGTTTTTGTAGCCCGCTAGCCCCACCCCTTGAGAAATGGCACATAATGTGCCATTTTTGTGTCATATGGCACTTGCAGATGGTAGAATTTATAAAAATCACGTAGATGTGAGAACTAGCTTTCTAATGAGCCATTAAGCATCTCTCTATGATGTTCTGGTAAACCGCTAGCCCTGGAAAAAAAAAGGAAAAAAAGCAGACGGATCGGTGTTACCCATACAAAAAAGTGATTTTTCTTGTTTTTCAAGGTTGAGAACTGTAATTTCCCTGAACAGGGTTTTCGACTATGCTGATTCCAATGGTACAATTTTCATTTTAATCTGGCGCCATTCTTAAGGGGTTTCAGGCTATTTTTTGAAATAATCATAATTTTTTTTCCCCAATAAACTTTTATTTTTAATACGAACTGAAAGGATAGTTACCATTCCTGAATCAGTGTCAGATGGAAATGTTTTCCATTGGGCAGTTTTTTACTAAATGCGTTTTTAACTTTTGGTTGCTATGGGCCATAGTTCACTCTTTAATAGGGTGCAGCTGCCGCTGCAACCATTATATTCAATTAAAATATACCTGCATACCAGTTTATCTTGGTTCCATTGCAACTGAACAACCGTGTAACTGAGCCCCCGTGCAACTGAACTCCCCTTGTAAATTAACTCCCCTTGCGACTCAACGACCTTACAACTGAACCCCCGAGTAACTGAACCACCGTGCAACTGAACCACCGTGCATCTGAACCCGCGTGAAACGGTACCCGCGTGCAACTAAACCCTATTTAACTGAACCCTCGTGCAACTCCACCTCCCGGCTACTTATCACCGTGTAATTGAACCCCCTTGCACCTGAGCACTCTTGCATCTAAACCCCCTGAGTAACTCTACCACCGCGCACCTGAACCCTCATGTCACTGAACTCTCGTACAACCGAACAATCATTCAGTTTAACAGTTGTTCAACTGAACGAGTAGTCCCTCTCTTATACAATAAAGATCAATTCCACTCGTATTCAGGATAAATTATGTTCATTTTGAGGTTTTGTTGCTCTTTACTTTCATAATAGCAGAGTGGACCAGAAATATTCCATTATCTCATTTAACTGAACCCTCGTGCAACTGAACTCTCGTGCAACTGGACAACCATTCAGTTGAACGGTTGTCCAACTGAACGAGTAGTCCCCCTCTTAAACAGGATAAATTCTGTTCAGTTTGAGCTTTTGTTGCTCTTTACTTTCATAATAGCAGAGTAGACCAGAAATATTCTAAGAAATCAAGAGGGCTTAAATATAAATCCCATATTTTTATTAAGTTTTTTTTACCTCCGCTGAATAAAATAACCCCCCCCCCTCCCCAAACAAAAGTCCAGAATATGACCCCGGGGATTACACATCAATTTCTACCTTCCTCTTGCTTCATTCTTAGAATTAACTCTGTATTTACCTGAAGCCTCAATGAGTTTCAATGTATTGATATTAAAATACACCTTTTGAGGCATCTCTGCCCCTTCGTAATTAGCCAAATGTTTTTATGGTCTATAAACATTTCCCGTTGTTAGGTAAATTCCCTGTTGCTTTACAATTCGAGGGGTTTCAGGCTTTTTTCGAAATAATCATAATTTCTTTCCCAATAAACTTTTATTTTTAATACAAATTGAAATGATAGTTACCATTTCTGAACCAGTGTCAGATGGAATTTTTTTTCTCACTAGGCAGTTTTTTTCTAAATGCGTTTTTATAACTTTTGGTTACTATGAGCCGTAGTTCACTCTTTACTAGGTTGCAGCTGCCGCTGCAACCATGATATTCAATTAAAATATACCTGCATACCAGTTTATCTTGGTTCCATTGCAACTGAACCACCGTGCAACTGAACCCCCGTGCAACTGAACTCCCCGTGCAACTGAACACCCCGTGCAAATGAACTCTTCGAGCAACTGAACTCCCCTTGTACCTGAGCTCCCCATGTGACTCAACCATCTTGCAAATGAACCCCCGAGTAACTGAACCCCCGTGCAACTGAACCACCGTTCATCTGAAACCTTGTATAACGGTACCGTCTCGCAACTAAACCCCATTTAACTGAACCCTCGTGCAACTCCACCTCCGTGAAACTTCCCCCGGTGTAACTGAACATCCTGTCTAATGAGCACTCTTGTAACTCTCCCCCTTAGTAACTCTACCACCGCGCAACTAAACCCTCATGTAACTGACCTCTCTTGCAGCTGAACAACCAGTCAGTTGAACAGTTGTTCAACTGAACGAGTAGTCTCCCTCTTATACTAAAAAAAGCTCCTATACAGGTCCTCTCCTATTCAGGATAAATTTTGTTCATTTTGAGGTTTTGTTGTTCTTTACTTTCATAATAGCAGAGTAGACCAGAAATATTCTCAGAAATCAAGAGGTCTTAAATATAAATTCCATATTTTTCTTAAGTTTTTTTCTCCTCCGCCGAATAAAATAGGGAGGGAGATACCTCAAAGGGTACATTTTAATACAAAAACATCCCAACTCTAAATGAGCCTTCAAATAAATACAGAATCAGTTCTTAAGGAGAGACGATGGGAAGGTGAAGGTAGAAATAGATATAAAATCCCCTGATCTTATTCAAGACTTTTTGTTTTGGGGGGTAATTTTTTGGTGAGGGGACATAAAACTTTGAAAAACATCAAAAATGTGAAATTGATATATAATCTCTCTTACTTTCTGGGAATATTTCTGGCCTACATTGTTGTTATTAGAGTAAATAGTAATGTTAAACCACAAAATGAGCAGAACTCATTCTGTTTAGGAGAGGGACTCCTTCTTTCTCGTCCCCACCTCTGCCTCGGGTTTTTAGAAAATTTGGAGTATGCTTATTAAATCAGAAATTGAGTTATTGTCCTTTTTAATTAAAAAGTGACTGTAAACCAAACCGTCTCAGGAAGGGTGGTGGTGGGTGGGTATTTTCTATGGGGGGTATTTCTTTCTTTCTTTTTTTTTTTTTGGGGGGGGGGGTACTTTCCAACAGTGACAGAGTGAACACATAAAACAAACGAACATAGAAAGGAGAAATAAATATGGCTTTAGTGGTTTGACGTCCGATTTTCTTTGTTTTTGTGAAAAAAACAGAGCTTATTTGTAAATCCTCTTGGCAGGCTTTTATATCATGACTTTAATAAGCAAAGTCTATTAAAGACTGTCTATTAAAAGGATTTTATCCCTATTTGAAATTTTATTTATCATAGAATACTGAACAACTATGGTGTTCATGTTGGTTCAGTTGCAAGAGGGTTAAGTTACACGAGGGTTCAGTTGCACGAGAGTTCAGTTGCACGGGGGTTCAGTTACAAGGGGCTCGGTTGTACTGGGGTTTAGTTGCATGGGGGTTCAGTTACAGGGTAGTTCAGTTGCTTGTGATCTATTTATACGGTTGTTTAGTTACACGCACAGTTCATATATAATCCAGTATGATCATTCTCTATCTCACCCATTATAAAAACCCGGACCGGGGTGCGAGTACTCCGGAGAACGTTTTTGCAGATATAAACATAGGCGAAGTCAGATTAGCGGGGATTATTGTTATTCTGTTTCCGTCTGTTTCCATCAAATTGCATTAAAAAAATCGGAAACAGACTAAACAACATCCCCGCTAATGCAGAAATAAGTCGGAGGAGCTTTTTGTTCGCAACGAGAACGAAGACCAGAAATGATCTGCGATAAGCTATACTGGTATATTGTGTCTACTGTGAGTTACACGCACACCGTTTATCTCACTGGGACTAAACTAATTACCTCCGAATACAGACATACTCGGATCAAGAACTTAAGTGTGGTAGCTGTAACATCCAAGCACCTTAAATAAATTTAATTAAAATTATTAAATCAAAATAATTAATAGTAATTAAATCATTTTAATGATAAATTATTAAGAGTCAAAAAATAAATTATTAAATTAATTGAAAACCATTCCATTAATTGGCTATAGGAAAATTTAGATAAAATTTGGTCTGGAAATTTTGTGGGACACGCTTTTGCCCCGGGTGAAAGAGAGGCCAGAACCACTGCTGGATGGTTTTGATTTGTTTTGTAGAAATTTTAGTGTTTTGTTTTTTCGATAGTAGCCAAGACAAAAGTAGCTGACAAAAGAAAAATTGTGAATTCTTGATTATTCTGGTTTTCATGGACTTTAATTTATCCTTCCGTGTCTCGAAAACTGTTCATCATGTCTCGAAAACTTGTAGAGAAATATGCAAAAGGGAAGAATAGGTTGTACGTTGCATTTTTGGATCTAGAAAAGGCTTTCGACAGTATTGATAGGATTTTCCTGTGCTTAGAACTGTTAAAGGTAGGCTTACCAAGAATTTTCGTTAGGATATTAGCTGATATGTATAGAAAGAAAGGGCCAATGTGTATGGCTCTTGTGCCAATGTGCAATGTATATGTATAGAAAGGGCCAATGTGAAAAAGGTACCCCTAATTGACCAAATTGTCAAATTTATTCTAAAAAAGAGGGTGAAAAAGTAACAAAACAGGATAAGAGGGCGCCAGAAAAATCTTGAACAAGAACCGATCCTTGGTAGGCGAGGGGCAGGCAACTGTGGCAGGTACTCCAGGCGCCGTGGCTTAGGAGGCACCACAGCTGGGAAATTGCCCATTTAGATCAAATTTTTCACCTCGATTCGGCTTCTTTGCTTTTAATTGTCGGGAGGGAAACTAGAATTTCATCTAAAAAGTTTCTGCATATTATGAGGTAGCCTATGAATTGTTCTCTGAACAAGATTCTTTCTCAATTTCCACAGTCCCATATGAAAGTTAGCCTACTATCGTCATTTATGATTCTAAACAATTATTAAATAGTATATTTCTTTGATGTCATTTGGAGAGGAATAAATTGTCCCAAAAGCGAACATAAAAAAAAATTAAAAAATTAAAATTAAAATCCTTTAGTTTTTCCTTCTGAAGAGTTCATAGTTACAAATATATAGTGTTACTAATCCCTCTACTATAAATAAAAACTGCGTTTATTCCCATTTCAATACTTTGAAGAATAGAACAAAACAGAAACTCACATCTAAGAAATTCAAATCATTCCACTTTGACTTTCATCCAAAATGTGTTAATTTGAATCAATGCTAATACAGCAAATATTCCAAGCCTAAGGTTCATCTTGGAAAAAGTCCTGAATCTGACGCGCAGATGTTTTCACACAAAGCCTGTATAACCTGTTTATTTGTAATCAACGAAAAATTGAAAGTGTGCTTCCATATAACGGAATACCTTTTAAAATAATGTTTTGGTTTGCTGCGTCTTCTAGGAGGGAACTGCAGTGGCGTAATTTGGTCTCAGTTCTGGGGGGGGGGGCAAATTTGGAGCCAATTTTCACAAATCAATTGCAAATGACAGTGAAAACTGAAAAATGTGTGATGCTCCTGTACTAAATGGACTCATGGTTAATGCTAATGACAAACTAGCAAACTGTTAATGCTAGTTTGGTTAATGCTAATGAAATAAAACAAAATATGATGAATATATAATAGTTTAGAAACAAATTTGGGCTATATATTTGCATATTAGGGGGGGGGGAAGCATAGCATATATTATTACGTAACCTAACCTAGGTACCTCCCCCCCCCAAAACCCCAAAAACAAAAGTTTAAATATCGTATACGCAATGAAAAACACCCTATACATTACATTGCTCTAAATCAGTGTCTTGAATTAACAGTCAAAAAATGGTTTCGTGACTGGATTCCATCGCAGTATACAAAAGTCCGTTTAGTACAGGGGTACCAAATGTGCCATATATTACCTTAAGGGCAGCAACACTAAAGAACACTTCCTGTTTCTCTTGATACTTGAAACATGCAGGCTTATCTTAGTTTTGGCCAGATTTTTTGCAGAAACTAAATTTCTACTGGGGGGGGGGGCAAACTGGGGATAAGAGGAAGCAATACAAATACGTATTAAAAATCCTGAGGTATCGGAGGTATTTTAGTTTGTTTTAAATTCATTTACCTCAAAAAGGCTTATGACGAAAACGTACTTGTCTAATTCTAGCTAAAATTTCAATTACTCCCCCCTCCTCTAATTGGCAATTCCAGGCTAATTTAAGGGAGCACCATGTCCTCAATGAAGCAATGCAGACAGAGTGATGTATTTATTCAGCTTCGTAGTAACACCTTTAATTGCTTGTTTGTTTCTTGAGAAGCTCATCTTAATAATGCTTGGAACTTGTTTCAGCAAAAAGATAAATAAATCAGAATCGCCACAAACACGAAGCCCAAACGCAGGATTTTAACCTAGGGGTGGTATGCATCTAGAAATTAGATGCAGCTTCATAAACGAGACGACAGAGGAGGGGGAACAGGTCAGGTTCGGTTATTTCTTTATTTTCTGACCACACCTAATCAAACTGAACTTCTTTTAATATTCGCCTGGCTAACAAATATTTGCCATTTTTTTTTCTTATTGAGAATCTGGCCGACGATTTTTTAGAGTGATGCAGATATATTGATTCAAACTTGGGGGCCGGGTCAGACTTTACACATTACATGGTAGGTACACCTTAGAGATCTTTTGCTGGAAACATTGTTCCAAATATTTATATTTGAATCTTTCTATCTAAATTTTCATCTTTAAAGTTAAATTCACTTTTTAGTTCATCTCTCACCTTGAGAAACTTTCTTTGGTACTTATGTACTATACGATGAAAATATAATACTTTTTCAAATTTGCTAATAATACTTTTTAATAAATTTTTTTTCAAAAAATTCAAATTTGCTAATAATACTTTTTATTAGCAAAATTGTGAAAACTACAACTTAGAATTATGTGCCCAAAACGCAGAAATGTTTTTGTTAGGTCAGAAATGTTGGTTTGGTTAGGTTAGGTTTTACACTTTCAAAGCTGTTGCTTCTCGGTCTCATAGAATAACACCATGCGCCACAGTAAAAGCTTTGTGCCAAGCTTTGTGAAATATTATAATGATCTCTAGTTTTTTTATTCTTTAGTTTATTTTATCCTGACGAAGTTTTATCAGACAATTTTATTCTCAATCTCAAGTGTTTTTATCCTTCAGTTTATTTATCCTGACGAAGTTTTGTCAGACAACTTTATTTTGCTATTTATGACTAAGAGACATCATATTTGGGCTTTGCCCACGAGAGCTATGTCTTGTAATTGAATTAAATGAATGAATGAACAACAAGTAAAATTACTTTTTCGTATGGGAAGTAGCTGCTTCGCTTTTTTATTCTTTTTCTTTGTCGTTTTTTTTGCAACTAGCAGGGCAACGAAACATCCTAGGGAGATGTTTAAGTGATGGCCTCAAAGAAAATTGTTATATTAGTGTCTACTACCCGTTACTGATATAATAGAAGGGTCTGAGACCATTAAATGTAGTCAAAGATTTAAAACGTGATTTCAAACTTCAAAAAAAAAGCATTTAATTGCAATGAAAATTGTAAAATACAAAAGTGGTCCGAGTTAATTCCTACAAAAGAAATTGCTGGTTATTTTAATTTTTCAAGTTTGGAATTGCATGCCTTAGATCCATCGGTGTTAGGCTTCCTCCCCCAGCATTTGCCATCTTTGCCAACTATGAAGGCTCTAATGAATAGTTGAGGTAAGAATAGTTTACATAATTACTAAATATTAATAAAAAATATTTAGAGCTTGTGAAACAAGAGACGTTAGTACAAATCTCGTGTCTCGATTTTTTACATGAAACTTATTGTATTTTTAATACAAAGAAATTAGTTTCTTTAAAAAAATCGTTATCTGCTGCCATTACTGATATAATATATGGATATGTTCCATTTACACAAAAATATCCCCATTAAAAAGCGAAATCTCTTTTTTTGCGGAAAATCTACAATAAGTGACAACTCAGGCCTATAATTTTGGACAGCGGTTTCGGTAACTCGAAAATATTTCACCAACTTACTTTTAATGGAATGACAAGAAAGCCAAAAAAAAAAAACAAAATAAAAATATTTATAAATAATATTGACTTAATCCAAATGCCTAATAATATTTAAGCTTAAAAAAAAAAAAAAATAATAGTTTTCACTCTTTTAAAAACCGCTAGGCTAGTTGATTAAGATTATATTTAAATTATTTAACTAAATTTTATTCAAAGTTTCGTTCAAATTTTCTTTAATTCTTTGTTAATGAAAACTTGAGAAATGTTCACATTTGTTTTTTTGCAGTGGACTGGAGTCAGTTTCAGAACCTTCTCAGCCACTTCCCTGGGGGGACGAAATCTTATAGGGAAATAGGGATATAGGGGAACTGCGACAGTTTAATTACCAAAAATTATATACTTTTTACAATTAAACTTTATACATTTTACTTCTTTATACAATTAAAGCTAGGATTGAGTGTAGATTGTGGACCAGTAGAAAATAGTGAGGAAGTCTAAAAAGACCTTTTTGCTTTTATCTCTGAATTAATTGACGCATTTGTAAAAATATTTGTATTTGTAAGAAATATTTAATATGTATCTCATGGAAAAACAGAAAATCACTCGAATAATTTAATAGAGCTAATTCTAAGAATAGGAACAAAGAATTTTATTACGCAAGTATTTTGTGCTGGCAATTAAAGGATGCTGATTACAGGGTGAATCAAATTATCAGGGTTACTGTTCTAAATTTCACAGATAAAGCATCTGCTATGTTAGTGCCACATGGCCTTCAAAAAAACAAAATATTATCATTCTTTATGTAATTAAAGCTAGGATTAAGTGTAGATTGTGGACCAGGAGAAAATAGTGAGGAAGTCTGAAAAGATTTTTGGGCTTTTATTCCTGAATTAATTTACGTTATTTGATTTTAATGCCCCTCTCTCTAACGGATGGAAATCACAAAAGCCGCCCATTAAAACTAAAATATAAATTATTAAAATTTGAAATATAAAATATAAATGGCTCGTGCGAATTTGTCTTTTGTCTCTCAGTCAGGAAAATAATATATTCGGCGAAATAAATTTCGTTTTGCTGAAAGAAATGTAAAGGGAAATTTTTGGAAGGGGACTTGAGCTAACTTTGTTACATTAATTAAGATTGTAAAATGTAACGACGTTCTTGCGTATACAGTAGTAGTCAATCAGTAAGAATAGATTAATATAACTTAGCCTACGGTACTGTTCAAATTTTCAAATATTTTTTTTTGAAAATATTGAAAGGTTCCCAAAGATCCTTTTTTCAGCCAAAAAAAATGCTGAAACTCATTTTCTTTGACTCCTTGAACCTTTGGAGCTCTGTAATGCCGCAAGGCTATGTACAATGGAAGCATGGGATATGTAAAGGCTATTGGTGGTAACATCAGGTGATTCAGATAAATCTGTACTCCTACCACATAACTTTTTTCCTAAAAATATAAATTGTTTGGTTTGCTATCAAACAATTCTTCAACCTTATTTTCGCAATAAAATCGAGAATTTCCTGAAAATTCTTAAGCGTTTCTTAAGCGTTTGAATAGGCTACAGAAGGAGTAGATATAAAAACTTGAAAACGGCATCCCAGGGGATGTTGTAGCTCTTATTTGGTCCCAGAATAATTACTAACAGCTAATATAGAAATCTCGTAAAAATTTTTTGGAATAAGATTTGTGTTTTAAGTTTATCTGAATTTTTTTTTAGTAAAATGGGTAAGTTTTCAATATATTGTAGTTATAAAATTATAACATAAAAGAGAATAAGCTATCGGGACTGACGGATGTTGGGTCAGTTTGTACTTTGGGGGGGTGGAAGATGCTTCAGAGGGTTTCCTTATTCCTCTTGATTCCCAGAAATATTTAATAAAAATAAATATTTATAAGGGTCACTTGATTATTTTTAGGCGGAAATTCTTCTTCCATAACAAGGTGATTGGAAGTGCTAGAGTTAATGTCTTCACTTTGTTTATAAATATCTGAATCTGGTTAATGGAGTACGTCATTTCCCATTTCTAGAGCACTTAGAAACACATAAATTTTTTGTTTTTTTCAAACCAGCTATGTAAATAGCGACGAAGACAACACTGTCATTTAATATTCAGTTACGTGCTTCTCATAGGCTTCGCCCGAAATATCTGTACCCCTAACTCCCCCTTTGGCTGTCTGAGAGAAATAGTCTAATTAAAGGAAATACAGTCGTAACTGACCAAATGGGTTAATTTTCGTTTCAAAAACATCCATATTTAGGCATTACTGACACTTAGGGGAGGAGAATGTCCCCCCACAGATTAAGACGAACAAGCTTGGATCTATTTTGGACAAAATGTAGGAGGGGGAGCTTTGGCAATTAACCCGATTATGAGCCACCCTAAAACTCCAAACTTTTTTAAATTTTGGGAATCACTTAATCAAATTATCAAGAATTTCTGTTTTACAATCCCCCTAAACTGTGGCCATTATTTTAAAAAGTTAAAGTCAATAGTTCAATGTCATGAGTAGGTTATTGAGGAGGGGGAAACTACCCTCACATATGTAATGATTTTTTTCGTTTTAAGTTTTGAGGTCGCTCTTTACTTTTATTTGGAATAACTTGAATCCGGTTCTTGGACTCTTTTTTTTATAAAATAAGAATTATATTTTTTTTTATTTTATAGTTTATTTATTGTGATAATTGCAAAAATTATTGCAAATTAAAAGTGATAATTGTGGAAAACCATGTCGAAAACCAGCACACAATTGCACAAAACTTTCATTCAACTGGAGGTCTCATGGACTCTAAGATAACTCCCAGCCCCTCAAAATGCCCTTTTCCCAAGATGTACCCGATAAAAATAGCAAGCCAAAAGTTAAATAGTTATAACTCAAGGGTTGAGGAAAACCCCCAAAGCCACCGGGGCAAGGGTCATCTGTGATGCAAGTTACCCATTTTTCACATATCAGGTATTAAGAAAAGAAGGCATATTAGATCCTGATTTTAAAAAAGCTTAGAGTATTAAGGTGAAACTTTAAGGAAATGCTGAGAGGGATGTTGAACACACTCACAACAAACTATGCGATATTTGGTTGTGAAGAGGCAGTATCAACAGCGTCTGAAGACTGACTGAGGTTAAAGGATGTTGAGACTTAAGGAATGTTTAGGGAATGTTGACGAAATAATTGAGATTAACACCCCCTCCCCCTCTTTTCTTGTCCGGGTTAGGTGATCCGTCTCGTCTACAATTATCAAATTTTTAGTTTTCATTTTATATTCAAAAGATCTAATTGCTATGATAGATCTAATAGATCTAATTACTGTGCCTCCTTGAAATTTAGGAGGCATAGCAATTAGATCCTCTACGATGTATACTAAATCATTAGACACTTTGTATATCAACGTTACCAAAAGGGTATATGTGCAATATTTTAGGATTGGTTAAAGGAATTCACTTTGTACTTTCAGGACCACTACTGCTTCTACTGCTGTTGTGATTGCGAATACTTACGACTGTGACTATGACTTTTTGCAACTGCTTATTGTTGTCAGGACCGTTATTGCTACTAGTGTGACTGCAACTGCGTCTACTTGTGACAACGACGATCTTCAACTGCAACTATAACAACTTCGGACTAATTGGAAGTGCAACTACTTATGACTGTGGCTTAGTCAATTTGTATCTGCTAGTGTGACTTCTTGGAGCTTTTAATATTTGTAACTCTAACTAATTTTAACTGTAAATACTAGCGAACAAGATCACTTATGACTATGACTAAGACCATTAAATGGCTATCAAACAGTTCGTGGTAACGAACTGTAAGTAAGGAGCGACCCGGCTCAATGGTAACCGAAACTCTAAAAACCGGAATTTTGATCCCAGTAGATACATCAAAAGAATTATATTTTAATTCTGATTTCAAATATATAAGTTTCATCAAGTTTAGTCTTACCCATCAAAAGTTAAGCGCCAAGAGAAAATTTGGCTGATTTTCAAAAAAAGGGAAAAAGACCCTCTAAAAGTTATAGAACCTTAATGAAAATTACACCATTTTATTCAGCGTATCAGAGAACCCTACTGTAGAGGTTTCAAGCTCCTATCTACAAAAATGTGGAATTTTGCATTTTTTTCCATAAGAAATATCACGGTTGCGTGTTTTTTTGTTTGTTTGTTTTTTTTTTTTTTTTTTCTTTTCTCCAGGTGTAATCGTATTGACCCAGTGATTCTAGAATATCGTGAGAAAGCTCGTTGGAAAGGAACATAAAAGTTCTAGTGCTCTTTTTAAGTGACCAAAAATGGAGGGCAACCAGGCCCCCTCCCAAGCTCATTTTTATCCCACAGTCACCCAATCAAAATTTTGAGATAGCCATTTTGTTCAGCACAGTCGAAAATCTTATAAATATGTCTTTTAGGATGACTTAATCCCCCACAGTTCCCAGGGGAAGGGCTGCAAGTTATGAACTTTGCCCATTGCTTACATATTGTATTGGTTATTGGGAAGTACACAGACATTTTCAGGAAGGAGTTTCTTCTGGTGGGGGGGGGCTCTGGAGGAGGGGTTTAATCGGGAGAATATTTCCGTGGAGGATGTTTCTTTGGGGTAAGGGACATTCTATGAGGGGGGCGCAGGATTTCCAAGCATTATTTAAAAAACGATCAGAAATTAAATTTAAAAAAACAATTTTTTTCTACTGAAAGTAAGGAGCAACATTAAAACTTAAAACGAACAGAAACTATTACGTATATGAGGGGGTCCACCCCCTAGCCAATACCTCGCTCTTTAAGGTAAAGTTTTTTTTAGTGCTTTCAAAAGAGCTATCTATTCTAATTAAACGGCCTTTGTGATTCAGGAGTTTGTGAATTAAATTTTTTTTTAACTTTTAACGTAAAGAGCGTGGTATTGACTAAGGGGAGAACCCCCTCATATACGTAATAACATATACGTAATAAAAAAACGATAAAAAAACAAGCGATACGGCTCAATAGTAGTAGACTAGAACATTATACTTCTGCTACTCCTATGTACCAAACAGGTTTTTCGAGTAGTCCTATTCTACAGGGCATTACACGTTTTCAAAGAGGAACGAGTATAACTTGATTGGTGATTGGGATTTGAATAAAAGGAATAGTTTTCTTTACAATTCATATTAGTAAGAGAATTGAATTCAAAGAGAATAGTTTATTTGTATGGATATTAGTAGAGGAAAAAATGAGTGGTGCATTTACATTATTGGAGATCAATGATGGAACTGACAAGAGTGACGCCCAAGTACCTGATGTGGCTGTGGAAATAGCTGCTATCTGTAGACTATGCCTTGAATAGGAAACTGTGTATGCGAGATGTGTGATATCATTCAGAAAATTTAAGCAGGAGGAGCAGCTATGTTTTGCTGTAAAAGTGAATATTCTCCATATAAATAAACTTCGGTCAGCATTAGATGTCCTATCGAAATATATTGATGATAAAAAAATGCATCAGTGAATATTATTATTGTAATTATGATCAATAAAACTGTTTCTAAATCAATGATATTTTTTCTTTCTATAGTAGACTAGCGTATATTTTTTAGAGTAGAAAAAGAAATTCTGGTTAGTCTGAAGTTGGTTGTGAGAGAGTTAGGACTCCAAAAAAAAATGGATAGATTCGAGAAAGATCGAATCATGAGGAATCTAGTTCTTATGGAAAAACGTTTAGTTCTAGACGATGATTTTCTAGAGTTGTCTATTCAAAGGAAGATATTTTCTCGGGGAATGCTTGTCGATATAATGAAAACTGATTCTCCGTCATTAGACCATTGCATGAAGCTTCGACAATGTGATCCAAATGAATTTACACAATTTATTGATATATTTATCACGACACTGCAAAATGATATTGGGGATATTCTTTTAAACATTAGTTTATAAATATTGGACTTTTTTTCATGAGAAAGATGGTGATCAAGGATGAATTACTCCTCTCTCTGTATCTCATACAACTTTTTTTGATATTGCAAGCTCAGTTTCATTGTGGCAGTGAGAGCGTCAACACATGACAAAATGTTCCATACATGTCCACTATGTATGTACTCACTGGGCAGCTAGTCATCATGTGAGAATTGCACAATGATTGATGAGTATGATGAAAAGTGTAGATTATGCAACCCATGGAAATTGCATAGAGGATACTCTGTGCAAATTAAAGGTTGTAATTCCTGTCTTGAAGAGGTGTGTGACTCTCATCCTAGAGGTTACCTATGCTCCAAGTGTCATTATGATAAATGTAAGCAGTGGGAGAGTACATATCCCGGTATGATTGGAAAGAATCCTAACCGTGATTTTAGTTTATTGCTACGAGATTGGTGTCTTCGTGGTTTTAGATTTTTCTAGGAGGAGGAACCAGGTCAAACATTCAACTGTTGGAACAAGAAGAGAATATGGTTTCTACGTCATTGCTGTGAAGACAATGAGTGTTATGATTATAAACCCACTGATTTTCATTTGGCTGTGAAGGAATGTGATTCGATACTTGAGGACACAGTTTATGAATTGCTTCAAATACGCAAATTGAAACATGTGAATTCTATAGAATGAATGAGAATAGTATCATTGACTATACAAAGAGATATGACAAGAGTGAAGTCACTCTCTACTGTAGAAAATGTGACCCTGAAATTGCAGTACATCAGTATCAGTACACTGTGAATTCAGATAATCTACATGCACTAGTTGTTGTCGAAAAATACCTAGTAGTTGATGAGATCTAAATAGTAGAAAAGTAATTTTATCATGTATATAAATTTTTATTAACAAACAATTTCACATACATTTTTTGAACATTTTATTCTCAGGGCCCTAAGATCAATATTAAACACACTTGTAAGTATATTCTCCACTAGAAAGTATTTCAATCGAGGTAAGAACGTAGATTTTGAGAAACTTCTTGTAGGTATAGCCATGACATCTGAACATGAAAAAAAGTAGTGTATGACAGCCACATGTCTTAGTCGTTAAATCCTGTACTCTTCGTTGATTTTGAATAATGGTTTTCCCACTGCTTTCAATAAACTTGCTGATGTATGGAGCATAGAATTTATACGATAGACCAAGAGGATCAAAAAATTCAATATTCTTCGCTGTTTGAAAGATGCATAGCCAATGACCGGTCTTCAAAGTCGATGGACTGCTATTAACAATGATTAGGGTATTGTTAACACTTGGAATTTTTTCAATGAAGTTCGAAGGTATGCAATAGGACTTGGACTGGGACATGTATGGATCGATACTAAATACATTGATTATTTGGTTTGTGTTCATGGTGCAAGGCCTAGTAGAACACTGCCGTCGGGTGTGATGTCCCAATAGGTTTCAAATTGACTCAATGATATTAGCGTCATACTCTCAGTCAGAGCATTGGCAAATGTACACTCTAAACGTACATTCCCAGTTCGTACTATACTCATATCTTGTGTGCCTGACAAGTCCAAAACAATAACCCCATGATTTTTTGAAAACATTGAATCGGTTATTCCATTTTCAAATAGTTGAGAATCATGATCTAGGGATTGCATAGTCAACACTTACACAGTTATATAGTATTTTTTGTCAAATGACAGAGTGTACAGTGGAATACAATACACTTTGAACACAATTCTATATAGATCGAAAAAATAAAAATCATGGGGGGATTCAGTCAAGGATTCAACGGCACTGCCACTCTTCACAAATGCCAAAGCCAATTTTGATTGGATTTCTCAATTGATAAAGGACGAATCGCTATAGCTACGAGAACCGGCAGCAATGTGACGTTAATTGGTGAGTGTATGGGGGACAGGAAGATTAATGTTGTTGTTATTGGCCCTTAGCTTTTCCACTGCCAATGCAACAGAACTCATAACTTGTTGTTTTCGGACGTGGAGAATTGCCGATGTGATAATGACATTTGCATCGGGTGCTGCAGGAAGTGTTTTTCTAAAAATGAAATTCGATGGTGCCATCTGCAACTTTATGTCAATCTTGACATTGGGGGGTAGCCATTGGGATATATTGAATATCTCATGATTTAATTTTCCAACCAGATGATACTCCTGGGTCACTGCAGTAGTCAACTCACCGTCTGTATCAACACATGTTCGATCTTCATAGCCCAATGATTGCCCTCTAATCTCCTTGTATGCCTTTGGCGTCATCATCATAAATTGTATGTAGCTTGCATAGTTTGATAAATTATTGCTAGTGCTCACCTATGTTCCATTAATAAATACATTAATTTGCTTGAATAGGTTGTGGAGAATACAGTTTTCATAGGAGAGATCATCGCCGGCATTTGGAGTTGTATTATCTGACTTTTTCTTCACCACAACATTTAAATCAATAAATGTTGACGACAAATCAATGAAATAGTCTTCATTGGAAAGTATTTGAAAGTGTATATTCTCCGAGAGGGGTTGTTAGGGATGAAATTGTTCATAGTAGCCATACTTGACACTGACATCAACATTTTCAGCATTGAATAGATTCAATGAGGAGCTGATTGATGTAAATGATTCCTTGTGGGGAAGATAAGTCATCTTAAGAGAAGAAATCCTTCTTTGATCTAACAATCTTTTTCCTTTTCTTCTTATTGGTTTTCGTTGTTTTATTTCTCAAAGTCTTTGTTGATGTCCTTTGCTTCCTTCCTGGGTGAAGGCTGATGAGTGAATGACGCGAAAGCATCCTTTTCAATCCCTCCCCATTTTGTCGAAATTTTAATTGTTCACCAACGGCTCTTGCTGAAGATCTAATATTTTCCTTAACACTCTCCTTTAAATTCTTGCCCGACCCCTAGTCCTGTAGTGTGGAGGCAGCAAAATTTGATGCAGCAGGTACAAGATATTTTCTGGCAAGGGGTAGTGCAGAACGAAATAGCCTAGCAAACCAGCTGCCAAGACCATAGCCAGACATTGTAGTACGACCCTTGTATTTGTCCAAACCATTGCCTATTTAACGTGGACTCAAAGCATCAACATAACAATGAATATCGGGACAGACAAATGGAATTCTTCTATTGTTCATTTTAGGTGATTGTACCGTCGCCGTTGAAAATGGGTCAAAAATGACATGTAATCACTGCTAATCCTATTGTTATTTATAGAGGATCACCCAATTCACTTCTTAGTGTTAAATGGCAGAGTTCCAAATATGAAGTGTTTACAGGAACATACTGAAGATGCTTTATATTATAGTGATAAACAAGTTCATGAGTTGTTTTTCGTTCAAGAACACGTAGGAGGGGGACATTTGAATTAACGACTCTCGACGTTTCCACAAAGGATGCATAGAGAAATATGCAAGAGTCTGAGGCGAAACCAGGTGGATAATCGGCAAAAATAACTTGATCCATCCCGTAAACGGTGCCAGCATTTTTCCCATGGATCATATTCTGTTCAAAGCCAAGAACATCTCTCAGATTATAATTGAGAATAATTGTTTCAGTTTCAACAGGTGAACTAATGTAAATCCTACTATGTTCAAATGAATAATTAGAATGAAATAAACCATTCCGGTGATATGAAATTTTTCTATTGCTTGTACGACACAAATCTCCCATATTATCATATTCAATATATTTCAATTTGACATGTGGATAGTCACTAGGTTTAAGTGCTTCAACCCATTCATAGTCGACATAGCTCAATCCATTCATAGTCCAATTGAATGGTATAAGTTTTATTTCGTATTTACGATCCTTTCTCAGGATGTCATAGGTATTTTTTAGAATACAGTCGACAAGAGTCACTTCATATGCACCGTCAAATTTGATGGCAGGGGAGAGTTTTGTCCAAAAATCACTTGTCGTATTCAAGTCATTGTAGAGAGGATCGGAAACGTTGGACATGAAAGTTACATAGAAATCATTGGCATTGTCAATATCTTCAACACCGATCCAAGAATCAAAATCAGAGTTGTATCCAAGCCACCGAACAAGTAACTGTTTCTTACGGTCACGAGTACGTGTCTTTAATATCTTTTCAATTTGGTATATTTGATTAGCATTTTTAAATTTTTGCAGTTATCAGCCGTAAAAACCACCTAGCATCTCTTCATCTTTGGTATCACGCAGGTGATAAGTTATGGGCTTAGTGTCTATGATTTTCGCCACTTTCAAAAGTTCGGTGGACCACCAGTGATTGCCCTTTTCAAAAACAGTGGTTGTTGTGTTAATTCGAACAGTATCACCAACATTGAATTTATTTTTCTTCTAGACATTAGATTCATTGGAATATTGTTTAAGAAAGGTGTCAATTGTATCATGATCCGAATGATGAACTTCCGTTGGTGTAGAGTTGGACAATGATCGATGAGGTCGTTGATTATAAATCAACATGATTTTATCAAGATCATGAATAAAAGCCGATGTATTTTTTAATGTACAATATCTTTAAATTAAAAGTCTAATAGTTCTTATCAATGGTTCGGCCAATTCAGCCTTTATAGGACTGTGACTATGATAGAGCAGTGTACTATATTTCTATAGTACTTTCGCAACATGGTGATTAACAAATTCACTAATGCGACCCGTTTGAAATTTTTAATATGAACCCTTTTCGAGAATACTTTCAATGGCCAGGGCAACTTCAACAACTCTCTTTGATTGCAACAGAATTGCATATGCATAGCGACTAAAAACACTGATTGCAAGTAGAATGTACTTGTACGGTGTATTGTGACGTCTTTGAAGCTCATCTAGAGTCAGGAGATCTGCTTGCATTATATGCAATGGGTAAAAGGCTTTAGTTTTTCGATATTGATTGGCACGAAGTCTATGATTTCTATGCAGAGTGTAACTTGATTCATTTTGTAGATAGTCTTGTACACTTTTAGTGCGAACACAAGCAACTTTGGAAAGAGTGGCCGGGGAACTTAAACTCCCCGCCCGACCAATATTTTCATAAACACCTTTCAGAACTTCAGCCATTTTGAACGTAAACACGTTGTGTAATGCCCGCTACCCTTTTGTATACTGCTTGGTGGTGACGTTGACTGGATACGTCTTCGCTTTTGTCTAGCTACCAGTGGTGTGCTAGTATTTTCCAAAATTGATTTAAAATCTTCTTCTTCAACTTCATATTTTAATGGTGTTGATGATGATGCATGTTCATTTAATTTTTTTAGAATTTGTCTATTGCCAATAAGACTTTTGGGGAAGTTTAATGTATTTAGAAAGTTGTATAGATGAGTGTCAAATGATAATAGTCCTTTACGATTTGTAACCATGTCATACATTAAATCAAGTAGATTATAGCTCTTGCCCTGAATTATAATCCCTTCCCCATTGCTCTCAACTTGAATTTGACCACTTTCCATAAGATAGGTTAGGAGTCGTGTTATTTGTTCACGCTATGGGCGGGGGTGTAGATTTACAAATTTAAAAACAATTGTATACAAATACTTCGTATTTAATTGTGTTCCAGCAGCAGCAGCAGACTCTTGAGAAGATGATTCTTTTTTGGGATCAGCATTAGCAGCAGTGATCTTCGATCGATAGGACTTGTGTTTGTCCACTCGGCGAAGTGCATCTTGAAGTAAAAGCAGTTTTTTATCATCCTCAATAGTTTCATTGTCAAGGAATTTACTCAGATTGTTCTCAAAGCGTTCCGCGGGTGAGAGAGCTAGTTCTATTGGAGTCAATTTATAGGGTTTTGCCGTTCTTACTAGAGAAAACTGTTTACAAGTCCTGCAATTATTGGCAGTAAAAGTGTGAAAAAGCTACCGCCTGCCTGAAGAAGTCGTTTCCTTTTAAAATTCTTTCCTTTCTTTTTAGAGGCCAATGTACGTACGATGGAACGATGTTGCTTTGCCTGTTGCTTAACTACTTCTGGCAATTGAACATTACCCTCGGTCAAATTTAAACAAAGTTCAGATATTAGATTAATGAAATCATTGTCAATACCATGTTTGAGTATTGCTTTTCTAAGCTGAGGTTTTGAAGTACTCAGAACTGAAAACAAATGTCTATTTTCATGTAGTTTCTTCAGCGTCATGATAGCGACTAATAGGTCTTTTTAGTGTTCACAGGGAGATATACTGTATTTTCATTGTAAAAAATATCTGTGGATACACTTAGATCATTTAATGTATTTTGATTAATATCCACCAGGATGTAGAAGTTTGGTTTATTAGTTGCCTGAGTGTATGCTGAGAGCAGAAATTTAGGGGCACCTGGATATATTTGTTTATTGAGAGCTATTAGTGAGCTAGAATCACGAACAACTCTGTAGATTATATAGTAGGTACAGTTCAGAGCAAGTGTTCGCAGACATTTGCTCTGATGAAAGAGATTGTTTAGAACTAGAGTAACGGAAATCCGTTCATGATGTGAGCGAATAGTAAATAATTGCAGCATTTGCTGGACCATTGTTCAATAGATTCAGCCAGATCGTCAATGATCAGCCAAGAGTGTGGTTCAATAATGTTGAAAACATCAAGTCCTTGTATGAACTGTATCTGCACCAATCCCATGGCGGCAGCAATTGCTTTTATTTTATTGTATGACTCCTGCCAAATACTATAGCAATAGTAGATTTCTTTTGGCTTTTCCACAAACATTTTATCGCAATTTTTAATTATTTTAGTTAAGAGTGTTGTTTTGCCCGACATTGAGGGCCCACGAAGTAACGATCTGAATGGTGTTTTTAATTGATACATGTTCCCTTCAACAGTTCACCTGGACAACTAACCGTAGACCCTAATTGTCTAATGACTAAATAATTTCCCTACTACTACTACTACTACTCTGTTCTTCAAGAATACGAATAAATAATAATATTTTCTTTTATTATATACATAGAAAAAAGTAACAATACATTGAAAAAAAAGCAAATTAAACATGAAAAAAATAAACTTTTAAATTTATTTATATAAAAAAAACAACATTTACATGGGCACACACAGAGAGAAAAAAACACTTTTTTTTGTTTATTTATAGAGAAAAAAAATACAATATTAAATTAGAGAGCACTTGAAAAAATATCACTTTTTTTGAATGAAATATTTACAAAAAAAAAATCTGCTCTAAGTAAAAAAGATAACTTTGATATTGTGGCGATGCGCCCCCGCGCTGGCGGTTGCTTCCCCCCCCCTGGGCCGCGAGGCCCCCCCCCCCCGCCGCGAGGCCCCCGCCCAAAGGTTCTTAGGAAATAATTTACAGGACTTTATTTAAACCGAGACTTTCCCTATGGGCAATAAATTCGGCCTGGTCTGAAGTTAAATAGGGACCAAGGGGGAGGGTAGTCACACCATCTTGAAAAACATAGATCATGTCAGTAATGGTACTCATGGCTATTTTTCTACATTTACAGTACAATTCACGTAGTTGTGGGATCGAATTGTTAACAATTTGGCTCGTGGACTAGCATTTTTAGTAATACAATTCCTATTAATGTTCATGTCGAAATTCTTGTCAACACAGCGCATGGGTACTCCTTTGCAACGTTTCTTGATTTCCTCGTCGTGTGTCTGTATAAAGTACACCTTCGGACCTACAAACATACCACGGGAAATCAAGTCGCTTCCTGTTTCTGATTTTAAAAATAAAATCTGATTTGGCGCCCAACGTTTTGACATCTCAGGGTAAAGACTACCATGCCAAATGTTGTAGTCCATCCGTGAACTGATAATTTCACCGTGCGCCAAATCATCAATTAGATTTGGTGTTTTTACTTTTAACAGTAGAGAATCCGTGTCACCGTAGCAGACCTCCACTTGCCCCTTTTCAGGCCGTTCTATCCTAGCCACATTGTATTAGAATTCCAACATGAGCTTTTTTGAGATCTCCAGGATAGCACTGCCTGCAGCAATATTTTTATTCAAGACAATGCGTCTTTTTTTCCTATTCAAAAGTACCATGTCCGGGCCAATAATTGTAAAGGAAGTATGATTGGGATCGGCAATAATTCGAGCACATTGTTCAGGATTGGTCACTACGTCACAACGATTCCTATTGCGAACACTCTCGCACATATTGCCGAAAGCCGAATTCAAAATGAGTTTTCTTTTTCGGCTTTCGTCTGTGCTTCAGAACATTTGCTGACAAACGTGTCAACAAATGTTTTCAAATAGGTTTTTTGCCTAAACTGAAGTGCTCGGTGAACCTTTGTGACGTTGAAACCATTGTTACACAACCATTTTAAAGCTACATGATGTACAACTATGTTTTTTTTCGGCAGAAGGTCAGCAATAAGTTTTTGTTTTGAAGGTGTCCAATGCAATCCGTCCACCTCGACTAAACGCCTATTGCGAGGACTCGAAGAGTCCTTAGTGACAGGTCTACAGGTCTATTGATGCAAGGAAAAACAAAATCCTTTACTGAATCGTGAAACTCGACTGGTGTCTCTCCATCCATTTCAAAAACCATCCAACCGGCCCATTCTCCTCAACACTGTTAATGTTGGGGAAATGGGTAGATTGAGGGTCATTGAGCCATTTATAGTCACCGCAAGGTAGTGCATAATGGGACATGGCCGAGGGGTAGAGAAAATTCATATCAAGGAAAACTGCATTCGGTTTTTTCCCCGTATTCTCCTCTGTTGGATCAGTTTTCAAGATACGGTCCCCGTGCCCCTACCCCCCCCCCCGCATTGATCTTTCTACGAACAAGAGCTGGTCAGTGTCAGAAATTAGCCTGTTTTGTCCCCCACCAATTTTCAGGATGAGGTTCATCACTAGATGATGTGATGAAAAATAATAGCCCAAATCGAGATTAAACTCATCATAGATTTTATCCGTATTTTTACACATAATGTCTAACAGGGTTAACACGTCACTCGACAAATACAGCTTGCAGTAGTCATACCCATTTTTACACCCTCCCTCTGCCAAAACGTTTTTAGCAAAACTGTATTCCTCGGGGATGCAAGTGGGATCGTGTAGGCTATCATAACATAATTAAATAGTATGAACATATTCCTTGACGAATCTCGAAAAGAAACAATAAAGGTCATAAGTATGTATTCCCTGGACCGCCAACAAGTAATACAAGCCATTTGGAAATTGTTGCTTGAGAAGGGGGAAAGCATTGCAGCCGTCATTGTTTTTCTGCACCTGAATTAATTCGCTCAATGATTTAGGGAAAAAACTGTAGGAATCTAAAAAGCGAATTTTATTCGTATACTCAACGTCGGATTCAACAAAGTTCCACATAAATTCCAAAACAAGCAACTTTTCCGATGATTTAGGTATGATTTTGTACGTAAAGCTGTCTATCACCCATGCATCATCTATTGTTCTATTTCTTTGGAGATGAGCCAATGCAGGTAGAAACTACTTTAGATCATAGTTAGAGTTATGTATAAAAACCGGAAGAAAAAGTTGCTGTTTAATTTTTAAATTACATGAATTGTGGGCCCACCCTCGAAAGTTACTTTTTCCCGTTGAATTAGGGTCAATAAGGTGGTCATGGTCCTGGACCGTGTCTTTTGGGGCAAGGGCCCTTATATATACCCAAAAAATTTTCCTCTTTTCCAATGCTAGTTACTTTTTATCTGACAATGTCATAAGGTAGTTGGTATGATGTAATCCTGAAATTGGTTTGTTTGCTGTTTTTATTAAATAAATCAATAACTTTTCCATGCTTCCCTTCTCATCCATAGTAAAAAAAACTCTTCCAATTTCATTTTATTGTTGGAGTCGCGACGAGCATGCGCATAGGAACACGCAACTAGTTTATGTTCCTTGACTATATTTTGCATTAATGGAGCCGATACCTCATCCGGTCTCGTTTCAAAGCACGAAAACTGTTTATCAAATTTTAGCAGAGACTTTTGGAAATTTTTAAATTGCAAAGTGTCTTTGCTTTCTGCCGGAATGTCTATTCTTTGATTCCCATGAATTTTGCAAGGTTTCATGTGGTCTGAGGACTTCCGCTCAGATGTGAATGAGGAAAGGCACACGGGGCAATAGAAACTTTCCCATTTGTTCAAACCTTGAGATAGGAGTCGACTTATCGCCGTAACCGGAAAAAAATGGCCATAGGAATTTATATCTTTTGGAGGTTCATAAATTACCCATACAAAATTTTGAAAATTATCCTCCATCGATGTCCTCACTGAATACAAAACTACTTTTTTATTCGGCTTTTTTCCCCCATTTACGAATTCAGTTACTTACTGGAGAACACCCCCCCCCCCCCCAAGATTTTCATTTGCTTTCTCGAATATGCTTATTTCTTTCAAGGACACCGGATATTTTCCCTCTAAACAATCAAAATTTACCTTAGGGAAAGTTTTTCCACCGTTACGAACAAGTTCGTCGAGATTATTCATTGACGACTCATTATATAATGTCTTATGGGCTGCCACTAAAAATGCGTATTTAAAACATTGCAGCCCCGTGTCAAAATAGAAACCCTGACCCCTTCGGTAGCCGACAAATCTAGGTAGCATTTAATTTTTAGATTACCCGCCCCCCTTAAATAAAGTTTTTTTTTAAATATACTGAGATTCAGGTCCATGTGTTCATTGTATAAAATTGTGGACCCACTACCCCTCTCATTAAATGTATCCAAAGTTGAAATTAGTTTATTCACCCATTTGGAAAAGTTGTCTTCAAATTCGTTTAGACCTGGGTAAAAAGTCTGGTTGCCTGTCGAAAAATGAAAATAAAAAACATCCCCAGGTGTCCCCTTTTGTAAGTAAACTTTTTGGTTAACCGATGCTTTAATTCCCCCTCGACCCCCCCATTTCTGGATCTGAATCTCAATTTTTGCTCCAATTCTGTCGATATAGCTATGGAGAACTTTCACGGGATCATTTAAAATAATGGCCGTGTTTTCCTTGGGAGCTAAAATCTACCCAGTATGTTTGCAAATGACTTAGAGCAGACTCTAACAAATAAAATTCAGGCAATTCCGGGGACATAGCACTATTTTCATGTCCTGACCCTGTTTGTTCAGGACTCAATACACTAATAGTAAAGTTGCTGTTAAAAATGTCCCCGGAAGAATTAGCCCCAACAATTTGCATAAGACTGTCCATTTCTTCAGCTGTAAATTGAAAATCCAGGGGGATATCAAATAACGTACCTTCACTAACATCTGGCGAGAGGGGACAATTACCCATGATACTTTGAAGTCCCGGACCAGGGAAGGCAGAAGTTTTCACAGCTTCCCCCTGAAACTAGAAAATGAATGGATTAAGTGTTTTTTTCGACGAAAGTTTTATTACAATTATAACACACTTTTCTTTTTTCTTTTTTTAACTAAAAAGTTACCCCCCTCCCCCTGGGAGGACCCTTGGGAACCGAAAGCTTCCGTCGAGGTAGGAGGATTGATGCCTTTTCAAGTTGGGATATCTGAATTCAGAACAGTGTTCAAATGGAGCAGGCTCAAATTCTTTCTCAAATGAATCTTTCAATGAAAATAAGTGCTTGAAATGAGTTCGCCCAAAATATCGTTTATTCACCTCATTGTGAAAGACATAATTGGAGCTTTTTCGTATGTTAATATACTTTATCAGAAATTGACATCCTGTTACAAGAACTTCACTTAAAATTCAAATAATACTTATCAAGTGGATCCTGTTACAAGAACCCCACTTAAAATTCAAATAATACTTATCAAGTGGATCCTGTTACAAGAATCCCACTTAAAATTCAAATAATACTTCTCGAGTGGACTAAAAAATCCAGGTATACTGATGGGACATTTTTGATAAGAGCCCGGATATGTGCGAAAGCTTAGCACAATAATACCAGTTTAAGAGTGGTTGCCAACTGTAAAATAACGAATCGTTTTTTTTTTTTTTTTTATATATATATAGTTAGTTTGTTTAAAAGAATAATTGGATTTTTTCATAAGAAAATCATCTTGGCTAAAATAGAAGTTACAAGGTAAGGTTTTTTTTTTTTAGAAATGCATGATAGGCTATTTCAGTGTTATAAGCATTCCTTTATATACTGCTAATTTTGGTTAATGAAAGAAAATGAAATAGGATTATTATTATTATTATAGAAACAAATTTTAAGTTTTACTCATCAAAATTATGCGCTTGAGAAAATTTACCTTATTTTTGAAAAAAAAAATACGGAAAAGAAAACAAATATATATAAACTTACAAGTTCTGGCTGCACTTGTACATCAGAAGTCCCTGGCATGGCGTGAAGAGGAGTGTTCCCACCATCTTGATCAGATGAGGCTGACTTGAATTTCTTGCTAGGTTGCATAGAGTCCCGGCCGGTCTGATTAACTAACATATCTGATTAATGTTGAACTCGCAATTTGCATTGATGCAGTATCGATGTCGCTAGCTTGTATAGCAGAGTTCTCCACCCTTGTGGCCCACTGTCTTTTCGGTTTTTGACCGGACTGCATTGGGACTGACACTGACCGGGCGGCCTCGTCATCTCGCGCTTTCTTTGATGGAGGAGGGATACATTCTTCGCTATTTGCGGTACCCATAACTCTTTTTACAGCTGGAGGGGCAGCAAATTCTTCATAATTCGCCTTAAAAAAGAAGAGAAAAAATTAGTATTAAAATAATTTCCCCCCTTTTTTTACAGAAAGAAAATTATTATCATCATCCGTATAATTCTGTTTAGAAAATCATTTATCTCATTTCAGTAGAGCAAAAAACGTAAAAATTTCGTTAGAAATATATTAGGCTTAGAAATCAAACGTGTTTTTTTTATTAGACAATCAGTAGTCTATAGCTATAGGATAGGAATCATTGTTTCTATTTTTACCATTTAGAAAAAATATTAAATGTTCCAGTTTATAGGCTTTAAATTAGATCGTTAACCCAGCGGCCTATAGACCTAAATTGGCAAACATAGGTTAAAATGCTATCTATAGTTAGCTAGCTCAATTCTTACTTATTCAAAATATTAACAGAGGGGGCATAAGATCTTCAATTCCATAGTATCGAAACACAAAAAAAAGTCGACAATTATATGCAAAGCTTTTAAAAGCTATATACCTAAATTACGAAATACTTAAAATCACAGAAAAAAAAGGATGACCAAACTTTGGTATTGGAACGAAATTTGAACTTAATTATAAAGAGCAAGATATAGAGGAGGGACGTATCCTTTCATATAGACCAAAACTAATATTCAAATTCTACTCAAATTTTTCACATACATTGAATCAGAATCCGATCTATCATGCCTCTATTTTTTTAATATCAAAATAATTTCCCCCCTTTTTTTTTATAGAAGAAAAATTTTATCTGCACAAAGAACCCCCTTTAACCATACGGTCTCGAGTAACAGAGTCTCTCTGAAACTCCGTAATGCTCTTTTAAAAGACGCAAGAATTACATACTTAACGCCAAAATATTATTTTTAAAAAATGCCAAGTAAAGAAAACTTTGTTTGAATTGGTCCATTGCCCTCTTCCCAGTCATATATTTTTAAAAAATTCTCACGTACATACGAATATCATGGTACTAAACCCTCAAAATTTGAAATAAAAAAAATGACAAAATTTAATTAGCTAGCTCAATTCTTACTTATTCAAAATATTAACAGGGGGGTATAGGATCTTCAATTCCATAGTATCGAAACACAAAAAAAAGTCGACAATTATATGCAAAGCTTTTAAAAGTTATATACCTAAATTACGAAATACTTAAAATCACAGAAAAAAGGAAGACCAACCTTTGGGATTTGAACGAAATTCGAATTTTAGTGTAAAGAGCAAGATATTCAGGAGGGAGGCGACTTTTCATATCTGCCGAAACTAATATGTAAATTCTATTTTAATTTTCCATATACAATGAACCAAAATCAAAGTGAACATGCCTCTCTTTTTTTAATATTTACTAAAATTGAAATACATGGATCATTTAATATTTAATAATGAAGGAAGCTTTTTAAAAGAGGTAACTACACAGTGTAAGGAAAGAATTTCTTCCTTAACTTAATACCGGACAATTTTTTTTATTATAATAATGAAAAAATTTTACTTACCAGAATTTGCGTAGAATTTTCCATTTCTAAGTAAATGTTCACAAAAAACTTCAGTAGTGTTAAGTTGAATAAACTATTCCAACTGATGAAAAAACTAATTTGAAACCTGAATATATACAAAAAATAATTGCATAACAGCGAAACAAGACGTGCTGGTTTTGGTTTATCACTAAAAAAAGACATGTATATACCTTGAACTAGAAATTACGTAAATTTTTTGGCAAAGGTGTAATGCCCTGTAGAATAGGACTACTAGAATACCTACTAGAAAAACCTGTTTGGTACATAGGAGTACCAGAAGTATAATGTTCTAGTCTACTAATAGTAATCGACACTTTTAAAAACGGAATTTTGATGTCAATAAATGTATCAAAAGAATGGGCTAATAATGCTGATTCTAAATATATAAATTTTATTAACTTTAGTATTACTCATCAAAGGCTACGAACCTGAGAAAATTTACCTGATTTTTGAAAGAGGGGGGAAACATCCCCCACAAGTGAAAGAATTTTAATGAAAATCGCACTGTCAGATTCAGCGTATCAGAAAACCCTATTGCATACGTTTCAAGCTCATATCTGCAAAAATCTGCAACTTTGTATTTTTTGCTAGAAGAAAAATATACGAATATAGAAGTTTGTTACGTAAGTTAATTTGTAAATTACATCAGAACCAAATTTAGAGACAGCCATTTAGCAAAAGAAAAGTAAAATTTTTATGCAAATTTTGTTTACTTATTCAATCACGGTTAGCCAAAATAAAAGCTGTATTAACTAAAAAACGATCAGAAATTAAATAAAAAAAAACAAGTTTTTTAAACTGAAAGTAAGGAGCGACATTAAAACTTAAAACGAACAGAAATTATTCCGTATATGAAAGGGGCTGTCCCCTCCTCAACGCATGGCTCTACGCTAAAGTTTGACTCTGTCTCACAACTTTATTTTTTAAAACAATAAAAAACTTTAGAGTAAAGAGCGAGGCGTTGAGGAGGGGACAGCCCATTTCATATACGGAATAATTTCTGTTCGTTTTAAGCTTTAATGTCGCTCATTACTTTCAGTCTAAAAAACTTGTTTTTTTTATTTAATTACTTTACTAAGACTGTGACTATTTGCAACTTTCATAAGTATTGGCCGTGATTACTTCTTACTATAACTTCTTGTGACTGGGTGTACCTTAGCCCCCGAATAATTACAAATGACACGATTTTTGAGTCCGACAACAAAAGACTGTAATTGCGGTGACTTTCTGGAGCGACTGTAAACAGACTCTTACTATAGGTACGAATGGGACTGGACTTTTAAACTATTGAAACTTTGGCTATTAAAGCTAATTCTATTGATCTAAAAAAAAATAAGTTAAAATTTTCCTTCAGATCAAAGTGATACAGTGCATCAAGGTCGACAAATACTCTTATCTGCAATAGCACAAGAATACATACATTTATTAATCCATATAGAAAAATTGTTATTCAGGGGATGCTGACTTTAATCCGAAGATATTATATTTGTATCTTTTTTCGGAAAGCTGCATTTGCAATATTTAATAGAAAAAAATTAATGCAACATTTATGTCAACTTAAAACGATCAAGAATTGCTAAAGGCAAGAGTTTGGCTACTGCCCCCTCCCATAACCATAAATATCTAATAACATCACTTGTAACATGCTAAAGATTAATTGTATTTAATACATGTTCTTTTATATTTACAATATCGAAAAATAAAAATAAAATGTACAGTGAAGTAAATCTTTAATTTTTTAGTTTGCTTTGTTTATTTAAATATATATCAAAGATTTTTTTTATATGTTCATATTCTTATTTATTAATATGGTAATTTGGTTTTCATTTGCCTTCGAAATCTCAAAAACAAAAGCAGGCAATTCTAGATTCATAGAAAAAAACAAAAAAAAAATCAAACAAACTGCAAGTAAGGAGTGACTCGGCTCAATAGTAACCGAAACTCTGAAAAATGGAGTTTTAACATCAATAGACGCATCAAAAGAATCAGCTTATTATGTTGATTCCTAAGATACAAGATTCATCAAGTTTGGTGTTACCTATCAGAAGTAACGAGCATAAGAAAATGTGCCTGATTTTTGAAGTAAGGAGAAAACAACCCTCAAAATTCAAGTACTGGCAATGATAGACAAACTACCGAGTTAAGTACCCCATAGAACTCTGGTTATATGTTTCAATGTCCTTAAGTTTAAAATGCGTAATGTTGCTCTTTTTTCACAACCACAGATCCCGGATGTGTGTCTGCAGAAGTTGACAGGGGGGGGGGTGCAATATAATTTGAATTCCATGGAGTGGTTTCACTTGAGGGGGCTGGCCATATTTCACAAAGGGTGAGCCAGATTTACAGGCATTATTTGAAAAACGAACAGAAATTTTTCCATATATGAAGGGTTGTCCCTTCCTCAATAACTTGCTCTTTACGCTAAAGTTTGTCTGTTTGTCCCTATTTTTTTAAGTGTATATTTAAAATACGAATACTTTTAATTATAATTAGTAGCTTTTTTTAAAAGGGCTAAAAACCTTAGCGTAAAAAGCACGGCACTGTGTTGGGAACAATCCATCGTATATAAAATAAATCGTCCGAAATTGACTGGCAATTTTTTTTTAGATGTTAATGTGCTTTGAGCTAAATTTGAACCTACGTTAGTTGAAAAACGTATCGGAATAAGTTTCTTTAACTAAAAGTAAGGAGCGAAATTATAACTTAAAACGAACATAGACTATTCCGTATATGAAAGGGGCTGTCCCCTCCTCAACGCATTACTCTTTACACTAAAGTTTTTATTGTTTTAAAATTAGAGTTGTGACAAAGAGTCAAACTTTAGTGTAAAGAGCCAGGCGTTTTGGAGGGGAGACTCCCTTTCATGTAAGGAAAAATTTCTGTTAGTTTTAGGATTTAAGTAGTATCTTAGGTGCTGATCCGGCCAGTACAAGAAACGGTACAAGATAATAGTATATACAATATGGAACGGTACATGAAATGGGACAAGAAAACCCACGCCTGAGACACTACACTTAGACATGGACATTTTAAAAAGCTGGCACGGTTTTTGTTATTGATAAGAATTGCACAAGAGTAGACATTTTAAAAAGCGATCTTTAGCTATAGAGCGGGCACGCATGTTATTTGGAAGATTGCCTTAACTCGAGAGTAGTTTGTTATTAAAAAATTGGACGCTACAAACAGAAATGTTTGATTGACTTTTGCAAAAAAAGGGGTAAGGGATTTGCGGATTGGAGTGTAACTCGACAGTAGTTTGTTATTAAAAAATTGGACGCTACAATAAGAATTGTTTGATTGACATTTGCAAAAAAGAGGTAAGGGATTTGCGAATTGAAGGTTATCAGTTAAGATAGCCCCTTGCCATGGAATATAGCAATCTAAGTGATCATTGGCTGGTCCAGTGCATGTGTAATTGAACCAGCATATCTGATGATGGAAGGCTGAAAAAAAATATGACTTGACCTAGCTTTAATTCTTCGATGTGTACTGTATAATACGCAAGTGGTGTTTGAGCAGTGTTGTCAATTTAAAATAGAGTTTAACGTTATCGATTACTAAAATTTGTACATGTGTGTACATGTGTGTACATGAGCTTTTTCTGAAAGACTTTAGACTACTGTAAGGCTCCCCGCGATCAGAAATTAAATTATAAAAAAGTTTCTTCAACTGAAAGTAAGGAGCAACATCAAAACTTAAACGGGCAGAAATAGAGGCTGTTTCCAAAGATTTAGGATTCATTAACTATAGTGTTGCCAGTCAAAAGCTATGAGCTTGAGAAAATTGCCTGATTATCGAAAAATGGGAAAACACCCTCCAAAAGTCGACAGGAATGAAACTGTCTTGAGGGGGGAATTTTCCATGGAAGAGGGGAAGGGTATTTTTACGTGAAAACAACTTCAACCGTGGCCCGCACCCCGCGATCAGAAATTAAATTATAAAAAAGTTTCTTCAACTGAAAGTAAGGAGCAGTATCATCAAAAGCTATGAGCTTGAGAAAATTATCTGATTATCGAAAAATAGGGAAACACCCTCCAAAAGTCGACAGGAATGGAATTGTCTTGAGGGGGGAATTTTCCATTGAAGAGGGGAAGGGTGTTTTTACATGAAAACAACTTCAACCGTACCCAGCTCCCCGCGATTAGAACTTAAATTATAAAAAAGTTTCTTCAACTGAAAGTAAGGAGCAATATCTAAACTTAAACGGGCAGAAATAGAGGCTGTTTCCATAGATATAGGATTCGTTAACTTTAGTGTTACCAATCAAAAGCTATGAGCTTGAGAAAATTGCCTGTTTATCGGAAAATGGGGAAACACCCTCCAAAAGTCAACAGGAATGGAATTGTCTTGAGGGGGAATTTTCCATGGAAAAGGGAAAGGGTATTTTTACGTGAAAACAACTTCAACCGTGCTCCGCTCCCCGCGATCAGAAATTAAATGGTAAAAAAGTTTCTTCAACTGAAAGTAAGGAGCACCATCAAAACTTAAACGGGCAGAAATAGAGGCTGTTTCCAAAGATTTAGGATTCATTATAAAAAATTTTAACAAGAAATCTCTGAATAAAATATTTTTGGAGGGATGGGAGCGGGGTGTCTTAGAGTACTTACAGTGCTGTACTGTGGGCCGAGTTGCTAGCGAAAAACCCGAAATAAAAAAATAAAAAAAAATTTGAAATAACTTGAAATAAAAAAAATTTATAAGAAATGGCTGAAAAGTGTTTTGGGGGAGATGGGTATTAGTCTCTCATAGGCGTGTGTTGTCTGAAACCTATAAAAATAAACTAATTCCGTAAAATCTGAGCTAATAAGGGTTTTGACCGTAAACTCTAGTTTTTTTTGCAAGAAAACTAAGGAAAATTCAATTCACTGGTTCTTGAGTGACACTGAAGTATTTTTTTAGTTTAATACATAAAACTATATCGTTCGAATATGAAATAGTAGTTCAATTTTTTTTTTCATATGAAAAAACTTTTTTTTAACACCTAGAAGTTTATAAACTTTATTTATTATTTTGTTTTTGTACATATCTTAAAATGTCAAAATATGCTTACTGTTCTAACAATTATTCTCTATGATTGGGTCAGAGAAACAATGGGGCTTTCTCACTGGTATTCTATGACCGGTTATCGACACTACCTAGTCTACTGCATGTATTAAATCAGTATTTTTTACGCAGTGGAACGAAAAACACATAAGTCATAGCTTAAAAAAAAGTGAAGATGGAGCATTTTAATAGTGTGTTCACATAACAAGGTTATTGTAGCATTGAATGCTGACAAGGAGAAGTATTTAAACTCTGAAACAATTACAAGTGGTAGCACTATTGGAAATGTATGCATGCATTGTCATGACAGTAAGGAATTAAATTACTTTGGAATAGCGAAAAAATTCAACTGTTATGATGGTGGTTATGTGACAGTGAGATCTCCAGAGATGATTGCACTCAAAGAGAATACTAACATAAAAATAATTCATGATGATAGAAGTCAACTCCTTGCTACTGCTGCAGGTAGCACATTACCTACGGATTCACCCAATCATCAGCTTTTGGGTATTAGCATTCAACGGAAGGCTAATAAAAGAAAGGCCTACTCTGCTACTAATATTGTAAACCATATCTTGTTTACGTGCTAAAACTGTTACCTGTGTAAAAATAATATCTTAATAGACAGTGAAATTGTCATAAAAATAAAAATGGTATTGTCAGAAAATATCACTACGGAATATAAAGATGAAACGATGAAAAAAAAGCACCAGCAAACGTTACTGGCATTGATCCAAACAGTCAATGAATCAAATAATACCAAAGACGAAAAGCATATTGAGCCTGTTCATGAGACACCAGTAAAAATTGTGTATGATTCAAAATGGAATAATGATTATTCTACTGCTTACGAACTAAGAGAAGACAATAACTACAATATCAAGAGAGAACATGGCGAACTATTTTATGGAACAAACTCAAAATGTCCAAAGTTAATCATTGATATTAATAATGTATCATAATATATTTTTATATTAATATTCTACATAGCATTATTTCATTAAAAATATTACATTGTTATACGTTCATTATTTTTTAGAGTAAGCTCGCATATCAAGGTTTAGAATGTCCATTAAAACATCGGAGATGTAAGGAAAGGAATTTGCGTACATCTATTGTCAGACACACTATTTTCGTAAAATCTGAGCTATTAAGGGTTTTTGACCGTAAACTCTAGTTTTTTGCAAGAAAATTATGGGAAATACAATTTTCTGATTCAAATAAGAAACTTAAGTCTTTTTTTGGATCGAAAAATAAAACTATTTCCGTAAAATCTGAGCTAATAAGGGTTTTTGACCGTAAACTCTAGTTTCTTGTAAGAAAATTATGGAAAATACAATTCTCTAGTTCCAATGTGAAACTTAAGTCCAGTTTTGGATACTCATAATGATGAGGACTGATGGTTCTAATTCAATTTTTTTTTTAACTTCGAAATTATTCAACTTTATTTATTTTTTATCTTTTTTTGTACGTATCTTAAAATGACAAAATATCTTTCTTGAATTCACCTCTTGGATACACAATACTTAAATTAAAAAAAAAATTGTAATTTCCAGACTTCATTTGCATGCAAAAGATACCGAGAGTTCTATGACTCCCCCCCCGCACTGAATTCTAAGGGTTTTATGACTCCTCCCCACAATGAATTCAGATGGTTTTAGGAGTCATCCCCCTAGCCATAACTCCATTCAACTTTGAGCGAAGCTATAAAAGTTTGATGATGTATTTCTCTTCTTAACAACTACATTAATAGCTTCC